>NW_027453847.1:985000-1105000 GCF_040206685.1 Ascaphus truei | reverse complement strand
GCCCTGTCTCCCCTATGTAGTAGCAGCCCCCTGGGCATTTCATGCACATGATGAGGTACACGACATTGCTGGAGGAACAGGTGAACCTTCCTCTGATTTTGTATTCCCGATTCCTGTGTGGTATTTGTATTGTGTCCGCTGTGTAGAGCATTGCGCAGGTTTTGCATCTTGCGTCCTGGCATGGTTTTGTCCCGCATTCAGTGGTACTGCTGAATACTTTACTCCTAACCAAAATATTCTTGAGATTATGGGGTTGTCTGTATGATAATAAGGGTGCTTCAGGGAAGACCTGTTGCAGTCTTGTATCTTCCTGTAGGATGGGTTGTAGTTCCCTGGCGATCTTGCGTAGGGCTCCTAGGTGTGGGTTATATGTGACCACCAAAGGTACCCTGTCGCTTGTCTCCTTATGTTTGTATTAAAGGAGATCACTTCTTGGTATTTTGGTCACAGACCCCCAAACAATTTAAATCTGCACACACAAACCCATGTAAACTCAACCCCAGACCCACCTCACTATATATATTTGTCTTAAGGAGTGCTACTGGGTATGTGACATTGTACAGTATAAACACAAGGAAGAGAAGCCCAATGCAACATGATCCTCCGCCGACTTAAATTTAACATGTCAAAAACAGAACTCCTTATATTTCATGCCAAACCTGGCCCTACTACCACCTTCCACATTACTGTTGGAAGAACTACTATACATGCAGTAGCCCAAGCACGCTGCCCTGGGGGTCACAGACTCCTCTCTCACATTCAAAAGGTAGCTAAACCTGTCGTTTTTTCTTCCGCAAGATACACCCTTCCACTGTTGCTCGACAGCTAAAACTCTGACACAGACCCTCATTCTCTACCATCTCAAATACTGGAACCTTCTGCTGTCCGGTCTTACTGCCTCTCACCTGTCTCCCCTACAATCTATCCTAAACGCTGCTGCCAGAATCACTCTACTCTTTCCTAAATCTGTCTCAGCGTCTCCCCTGCTGAAATCACTCTCCTGGCTTCCTATCAAATCCCGTATCTCACACTCAATTCTCCTCCTCACTTTTAAAGCTTTACACTCTTCTGCCCCTCCTTACAGCTCAGCTCTAATTTCTCGCTATGCACCATCCCGACTCTTGCGATCCGCCCAATGATGTCTTCTATCTACCCCTTTTGTATCTAAAGCCCTCTCTCGCCTTAAACCTTTCTCACTGACTGCCCTCACCTCTGGAGTGCCCTTCCCATCAATACCCGACTAGCACCTTCTCTATCCACCTTTAAGACCCACATTCTAACACATCTGCTTAAAGAAGCATGTGAGTAGCTCCGAGGCTGATACTATAGACCGCATACATAAAGCTTGGCCCATTGCAGACGCACTTACCAGAACGCCGTCCTACTGTCTCTGTATGTTCTACCTACCAATTAGATTGTAAGCTCTTCAGAGCAGGGACTCCTTTTCCTAAATGTTACTTTTATGTCTGAAGCACTTATTCCCATGATCTGTTATTTGTATTATTTATATGATTGTCACGTGTATTACTGCGGTGAAGCGCTTTCTACATAAATGGCGCTATATAAATAAAGACATACAGTACATACATACATACATACAACATACAACATGACAAAGCATATAGTTAAATATTTATCTGTTTCTCTCTCATAAGTGGGGTCCGACTTACTTATCTCTCTCTCTATCTCTCTCTCTCTCTCTCTCTTGTATCATCAAGAGGGTAATCTAAAGTTAATTTGCAGAATTTCAATAACCCTTGGCATTTGTAAATAGTTTCTTTAGTAAATAAAGAGTTCAATTGAAAATAGATACATTTTATTGAAGAGTTTTAAATATATTCTTAGTAAAATATGTTACAAACTGACTTATAAATATAAATCTTATTTACAGATAGTCACAGAGCTTGGCATCAGTTACAGATTAGTCAGGGTTTTTTTTTTTTTTTTTTGGGCCTAAGTAGCTCATGGGAGAATGAAGTCTGGATGGTGGGTATCCGTAACATTTAGAGATGTTATGATCCTCCTGCCTCTGAACAAAGCACTGTAGCCTCCCATTGGAGGTATGTTGACAGGCTTACTCCCTCTCCAGTTGTGCTTTCCTTTTCATAGCCTCTCTCTCCTCTCTCTGTTCTGGTGGAATAGGTATGGAGACCTCAAGCTCTTGGAGAGGCTGTTGACAGAAGGATGGAGTGAAGTTGTCCACTCTACTGGGTACATTGATAGGAAGCTGCAGGTTAGAAAGCTGGTGCTTCTGGTTGAAAGGAGCTTGAATGGGGATAGTGGTTTGGCTGACCTTTTTAATGCATGTCACTGCAGCTTTCCGTTCTATGGATTTCACTGGGAAGTGTTTGGGATTCTCTATAACTGAAGCTTTGTTTTCCCCACGTTGTTTGATTTCACTGGTTTTAATGCCAGGAGCTGGAATGGGGATAGTGGTTTGGCTCACCTTTTCAATGCATCTTACTGCAGCTTCCTGTTCTATGGATATCACTGGGAAGTGTTTGGGATTCTCTATAACTGAAGCTTTGTTTTCCCCATGTTGTTTGATTTCACTGGTTTTAATGTCAGGTCTTGTGTACTCATGTATTTTAAATAGCCTAGGCCTGGCATTAATACCGACTCCTTTAATTCCAGAAATACTGTCCTGTTTTTTGGCCATGAACCTTTTAATCGCATCAGTAAGAGACCACTGAACATGAGAAGCAGAAGTCTGGCTTTGGCGTCCTTGCATTGGTCCAAGCTTATTTCCAAGTGTAATGGATTCTGCGGGTGCCCCTGGACCTGTGGGACCTGCTTTTTTACCCAATGGGTGAAATAATTGAACAGAGTTAATCATTTGGAGGCTGAGGTTGCTGTGATGGGCTTTCACCTTTCCTTGTTCAGAAGGTTCCAATGACTTCTTGCCCTTCCCAAGAACTTCTGAATTCACTCCAGGCTGATTAGCACTTTTTCTTTTGAGAGCTTTGGGGTTATTATCAGTACCACAAGCCAGCGCTTGCTCAAAACTGAAAACGCTGGTCTGGTTCTTTGTTTTCTTCACTAGCTGCTTGATATTGCTGTTCTGTTTACGTTTGATCCCCATCTCTTGAGGTGTCTTCCGCTCAGGACTATGAGTAACTGCAGGAGACTTTGCATCTTTACATTTGATCCCCATTTCCTGAGGTGTCTTCCGCTCAGGACTATGAGTAACTGCAGGAGTTTTTGCATATTTACGTTTGATCCCGATCTCCTGAGGTGTCTTCCGCTCAGGACAATGAGTAACTGCAGGAGTCTTTGCATTTTTAAGTTTGATCCCCATCTCCTGAGGTGTCTTCCGCTCAGGACTATGAGTAACTGCAGGTGTTTTTGCATATTTACGTTTGATCCCGATCTCCTGAGGTGTCTTCCGCTCAGGACAATGAGTAACTGCAGGAGTCTTTGCATTTTTAAGTTTGATCCCCATCTCCTGAGGTGTCTTCCACTCAGGACTATGAGTAACTGCAGGAGTTTTTGCATATTTACGTTTGATCCCCATCTCCTGAGGTGTCTTCCGCTCAGGACTATGAGTAACAGCAGGTGTCTTTGCATCCATTGTACCTTCACGGCTTTGCTGCATCTTTTCAGATACCTTATTGGAAATGTGGGCACCTGAGAGACAAACACGTTTCATCTTTTTTAACAGAACAGCCTCGTCACCAGATTGTGGGCCATGGGGTGACTTCCCTGGTATAGGAGCAGAAGAATGATTTACTGGCTTTGACATTGGTTTTACCTTCTTTTGCAGTGCAGTTTGAGGGACTTGATCCTTTGCAGCTGAATAAAGGATCTTTTTCTTCTTTGTTTCCACTTTGGAGCACTTTGGTACCCCCTCAGACTTTGACGGACACTCAGTCTTCACTGAACTCAGCACGTTATTACGAACCTTCTGAGCAATATGTGAGGGGGCCTTCACCTCTGAAGATCTCTTCTCCATATCTTTTAACCCACCCCTTTTCCACACTGGCACACATAACTCTTTGTTGCTTTGCACATCAATATGTAACTTTGAGAGGTGGCTCAGCTTCCGAGCTGGTTGAGTTGGGTACATTAGAGGTGGTTCACTTTTTTCATTAGCAAGAAACTGAACTGCTCCTTGTGTAATTAAACTGGCCTGGGAAATATGTTGGGCTCCAAGCGAGGTCTGACACACTGTAACAAAATCAAAAAGGAGAAATAATCAATTATCATAAATACCAACACATTGTACATAATAACACAAAGGAAGAAAAGCAAACACATGCTTAATCCCTTCAGTATTGGCGAGGACTACATACTGTAGAGTTCTATATCTTTGTAACACTACAGTGGCGAATGACCGTAATTAAAGATCTTTATAACAGGTAATGGTATCGGTCAAGGAGAAGATTTTGAACAATGATTAGTAAAGATTCTCCATATCTCACCTTGTAAGGTCTGCAACACAATGCAGTGGGGAAAGGGAATTAAGCTAATTACACATGGAAATCAGTGCAAAGAACTACTGTACACAATGCAAAATTATGAGAGAAATCCATTTTTTATCACAATAATGATGGTGGAGTGATGAAGACGAAGAGAAGTAGGTTTTATTGGTGGGGATATCATTAGTGATAAAGAGGGCAGATTATGATAAAAGGCCAACAAGAGTTTCACAAGTCCCTGTGTGTTATTTGTCAATGGGAAAACCAATACACTACAGTAGATACTCAGTTTTGCATATTATCAATTTATGAACAAAGCGGTATTCAACTTAAGGAACATCCACAAACATTTAGCTGCAATAGCAACAACTGGGGGAAATGCTATGATTTGGGCATCTAGATCTCTCCTTTTTTGCCCCTTGTGCCCCCCCAACTGAACCTGGTTTGCCTTACCCACCTGACACTCCTCCTACTTTTACGTTTTCGGCTATCCTGGTTGCTTGGGGATCAGGGGCTGCCGAATAATGAGCCAGTGGATAGGACGGTCTTGGGCTTTTCTCCCTGGGGGAGGTTATTGGCAGCCCAGTGGGTGTCTGTAAGAAGGAGCCAATCTGTGCTGTGTTGCCACCAGTTGGAGCATATTGGCCAGGAACTGGGTGGTATGTCCTATCGTGAACGTGCATTCCTCTAAGGGGTATGAATGGTGGCTGCTGAAGTTGTGCATACTGGGTGGCCATTATACAAGGCCCTATTGTAGCACGTCTTTCCAAATGTGTGTTGGGACGGAAAGTAACAGGCTGCGTTGTGGCTTCTCCCCTAACCTGTCCTGCAAATCCTGTGTATCCTCCTGTAGCAGTGTGGTAGAATCCTCCGTTCATGTCCGATACACGAGGGTAAGCGCGTGTTGCCTGTGGGATCTGCTGTAGATACATTGGTGTTCCTGCAGACCCTTGTTGTTGCAAAATCATGCCTTGGGCCCCATGTCTGTAGACTTCTGTATTCCTCCCTACTGGGTGGAAGCTGTTGCTCCATGAAGGGTAAGCAGTGGTGACTGCAGGAGCACTGCAGGTCGGTGGAGGGTTCACAGCAGAGGAATTTAAAAACTGATCTGTAAGGAAGAAAGGTAAAAGTGAAGGGCCAGAAAAGCACAATCAAGGCACATTTCTTTAACACACGGGGACTCAACTCCAGTCATCAAACCCCCCACAATAGGTCAACTTTTCAGGATATTCCAGCTTTAGCACAGGTGGCCCAATCACTCAATCAGCCTCTGATTGAGTCACCTGTGCTGAAGCAGGGACTGATTGAGCGAGCTGTGCTGAAGCAGGGACGGATTGAGCCACCTCCGCTGAAGCTGGGATATCCTGAAAGCCTGACTTTGGGGGGTTAGGACTGCTTTAACAGACCTGCTAAAAGATATTCTTGATATCAAATACATATGAAATACATAGAGATGCTCACTTGGCTTGGTATTTTTATTTTGCCTTTAAAATATTTGGGGTTTTGGTTCTGGTTTTGAATAAAGTTTTTGGTGGTCTTTGTTTTGTTATGAATAGCAAGCACTAACAGGGATAATGGCTTGCTGGGAAAACACATTTATTTGATTATCAATGTTACATACCACTACTCTGATCAATAGTGGTCAGAAGTTTCAATATTTAAATACATTTTTAAGCAAGCTCCATGATTGCCTTCTATAGCATTGCTATGTATTGAAACACCAGAGCACCCGTACATTTTAGCTCAATATATGGGGTTTAATCTATAAATATATATATAGATATATATTTATACATATACATATACATATATGATGTGTTGGGATGTAACACAGACAGAAAACTATTTCTAGGTAGTTTTCAACACAAAGTGGCAACTGGCATATAAAACTTGTGCAGTCCATCACCTGCTTTCATGTCCACCTATGAACACAATGACAAATATAGATGTACCATAGCTTTCGGAACTGGATCTTTAAAAATAAAAATAAAAACATAAAAATTGCCTGTTCCTACTGTAGTATTTTGTGGTAATATTATGGTGTGGTATTCTGAGACGTCTGGTATATTGAGGTATCTGGAGGAGCACTCAGGTCAGCTATATCTGTAAATCAAGTGGCAGATTCTGCCCTCGTTTTGTGGCTTTGTCTTTTTTGGGGCCTTTGTATTACTGTAGAGTAGTGGTTTCCAACCTTTTTTTGGTTAAGGAACCATATGTGAAATTCTGAGGGACCCCAACCCTCTCTAACAACGAGTCTAAGATGAGATGCATTGTAATATACCCCAACCCTATCTAATAGCGCGTTTGAGATAAGATGCATTGTACTGTAAATTCTTCTGTATTAAGTACAATTTTAAAATGACCTAAAAATTACAGCGAACCCTTTAGGGATGCCCGGGGAATCCTAGGGTTCCTAGGATCCGTGGTTGAAAAACACTGCTGTAGACAATAATTTAAGGATATGACTGAAAGTAGTCGAACATTACACCCCACGGTGTAGAATTGGTCCAATAGTTATTGACCTAAACTTAGGGCAAGGAAAAAGCATGCCTTATACATAACTAATCCTACTGTATACACTAAGGTTCCTGTGTCTTTTTTTACTATCCCATAGATCCCATAGACGTTTGCCGCTTTGACATTTATGTATACAGTACATGTGTTCTTTTCTATACATTACTGTTCAAATCATTTAAGATTTTGAATTACAAGCCAGATATAAAAGTAAATACAATAAAACAAATATGTGTGTATGTATCTATAATAAATCAGTTTTGACATTTATAAAAAAAAATATTATCCAATTAAGGCCAGGTACCTAACCCCCCTGGGTGTTGTCTACCTCCGTCCCTCCCCCCCGCCCCCCACCCCATCCGTCTTCTTTCTCCCATCCATTGATAGGAGTCATGTTATCTGTTCTGTACCCCATAAAACATTGTGAAAGTAAACAGTTCAGAAATATAGATATTATCCATTTCTTTTTGGGTATGTAAAGGTCACGTTGCTTCCTACCTGCCATGATACAGAGTTAAGGTGGAGATAATTAGTCTCTCTGTACAGCGCCACTCTTTTCCTATCTCTGAGATGTCCACAAAACTAACGGTTTCCTTCGGGAACTAATTCAAGTCACGCACAAACAAGTTTACATTTGTGTATTTATCTCAGTCTCTAAGGCGATTCCATGATGTCATTACAGAACACTGCTGCTGGCATCTCCTAGGAGGCTCAATGATACTGTCTCGTGATGTCATAATAGAGAAATCAGCTACTGTTGACATTTAATTTCAAGTGGTTGAGAAGTGGTTAACTTGAGTAGCAGTCATAAAAATCACAGCTACTGTGATACATTGTATTACATACATTGGGTGACACAAGTACACATATGGACAGTGCCACTGACAGCAGTGGGATCAACATACTGTATCACTGGGTTCAAATGCATTGACTTCATGGCAAGATAAAGTATCACAGATTATAATGAGATGTATCACAGTCTGCGTCTCTGCCCCAGCATGCACCTTGGGGAGAGTCAGTAGGAGGAGTTGGGGAGGAGTTACATGGCACACAGATTATAATGAGATGTATCACAGTCTGCGTCTCTGCCCCAGCTTGCACCTTGGGGAGAGTCAG
This sequence comes from Ascaphus truei, assembly GCF_040206685.1. NCBI lineage: Eukaryota > Metazoa > Chordata > Amphibia > Anura > Ascaphidae > Ascaphus > Ascaphus truei. The sequence continues at coordinate 1,096,952 of NW_027453847.1, read as the reverse complement.
TAGAAGGAGTTGGGGGGAGTTACATGGTGCACAGATTATAATCAGATGTATCACATTCTGCGTCTCTGCCCCAATTTGCACCTTGGGGAGAGTGAGTAGGATGAGTTGGGGGCAGTTACATGGTGCACAGATTAAAATGAGATGCGTCACAAGTTGCATTTCTCTGATACTTTTTTTTAACCTTTTATTTGCCCAAAACAATCCTCCATATCTGAAGTGCCATAAGTCTAACATACCGCGTCAGAAGTAAGAAACTGTTCTTACAGTATATATGCTGCGGCTCTGCTCCAAAAAATAGAGCCATGCGTCTAAACACAACTACTCTATGTTGCTGCATAGACCTTTTATGTCTAATTCCAGCACTGGGGAAGTGTTCAACTCCATTCAAGGGCAGTCTAAACTAAACTACTACTTTGGTACAGCACTGCACTTTGCTTTAATGCTTCAGACATACACATTATGGGCTTTGAATGGGTCCCCCTGCTTATTTGTGGGGGGATAGAGATGAGTCTTTTACAATGAGAGTGCTACTGGATCTATGTTCTATATACAGTGACACCTCGCAGCCTTAATTACAATTTATTTTGGGATGTTTTTTGTCAGTACACTAAAACCTCCTCTTGGATAGACACAGGGGGATATTCTAGTAGCTGGGAGTTGTGCAAAAGCGTGCAGAAAGAGCCTTATCCGATTGGATTTCTAGAACAGCGGTGCGCAAACTGGGGGGCGCGACCCCCACGCGGGGCGCAAGACTGCCGTCTGGGGGGCGTGGGGTTTACAGAGGCCCCGCGCGCTTCCCGAAGGCACTTAAATTAAGTGCCGGGGGAGCTGCAGGGCCTCTGTAAACCTTCACTTACCTAGGCTCCGGCGGCTTCCTTCCTGCGTCGCCATGGCAACGCGGCATCAAAATGACGCTGTGAGGTCATGTGACGTCACGTTACTAGGGCAACGTGACGTCATGACGCCGGAGCGCAGGTGAATGGGGGTTCTGCTTTAGATATTGTGAAGCGGGGGCATCCAGACACTGATTAAGGGGTGCAGGAAACTAGTCATTCACACCTGGCTTTTATTTCTAGATCGACATTTACACAGACACACACACACACACACACGTAACAAGGGCTAATTGTAGTATAATGTAATACAATAAATATATTTGTCATTTAAATGGATTTTATTCATATGTTTTATTTTAAAGCGGGGTTGGGGGCGGGGTTGGGGGCGGGACTAGGGGCGGGGTTGGGGGCGGGACTAGGTGGCGAGTAGATTTTTTGGTTGGGCGAGTAGATTTTTGGGTGATTTGTCGAACACTGTATATATTTATATAGATATTAGTATGTACCATTGACTTTTATACACCAAGTGCAATCCATTTCTGTGCGCTAAACAGTATTTTGGGGCTGGGCGCAGATGGAGAAATTTGAACTTAGTACACGAGTGCAATTGAAGTTTGACATGCGCCGAAACCCTCCACCCCTCCCCCCGCTCAGTTTGCGATGCTTAGTATATTGGCCTCAGTAGGTCTCTCCCTTCCACTTCAAAGTAACGTATTGACAACCAAAGGGGACCTGCTACAGTAGTTTTTGGTGATTTCATCAGTCCCACTTGGCAAATAGTATATTGGAGATTCAAAAAAAGAGAAAGCGCTCGTTAAAGTAACACATTCTTTGATATTTTTAATCGAAAACAATGATATTCTTCCAGTGTATTAGTCAAGCACCTTACAGTTCACAAATACACACTAGAGAGGGTTGGGGTTCCTTACAATGCATTGATCAAATACATTGTAAGGAGCCCCAACCCTCTCTAACAGCGCGTCTGAAATCTGCATTGTAAGGAATCCCAACTTTCTCTAATAGCGCGTCTGAGATCAGATGCATTCAAAGGAGCCCCAACCCTCTCTAATAGCGCGTCTGAGATCAGATGCATTGTAAGGAACCCCAACCCTCTCTAATTGTGACCCTTGCACTCACCACGAACAAGGCGGACCCCCGGTACTGAGGTGGGAAAGTAGAAACTGCGCACCCACAGCAGTGGAGGCACGCCTGGATTGTCAGCGTAGCCGGGTCGGGGTTGGAGAGAGAGGGTAGTCCAGATACTTGCCGCGGTCATGGGGAGGAGCCAGTAACGGTAGATGTCCGTTGTGCCGAGGTCGAGGGTTGGAGCTGGTGGGTTAAAAGAATGTCCTATATCCGTGGTCAGGGATGGAGAGATGCAGGTAGTCGAGGGCAAGCTGGGGTCGTTATACAGAGAGCGTCCAAGAGTCTAGCCGTGTCGGTACACATGAGGTCAAACTGAAAGCAAGAGAGGCAAGGCGCAAGGCAAAGCAGGAATGTAGGAACACAAGGCTACTATGGTCTATGCTCAGCAATGTGTAACTGAGCAAGCAGAGATTAAATAGGAGGACTGGAGCAATGAAAGTGAGAGGCGGAACGGAGGTGTGGCCCCGCGGGAGCTGTGATTGGACGCAGAGCGCAGGAGACAGGTGGGCATTGTTACGGGTGTTGTCTCGCAGCTGGGGAGTGGTGCACGATCGTCCCGTGAGCGCGCCGCGCGTGAGTGACACGTGACACGAACGGGGGGTGGGACCAAGCTCCATAGAGATGTTTGAAAACCTCTGTGTGCGCGCGCTTTTGTTGCCGGTCATTTGATTAGATGAGTTATTAAAAGCAAATTGTGTAGTTACTGTACACTCTCTCCAGTTCATTTATTTTTTCGTTCCGGTTGTGCATCGCACATTTTTCACTTTGTACTATCTCCCTAGCGAACAACACACCAAAAGGTGCCCTGCAGCAACCCACAGGAGCAGGATTGAACTGATGCACCCTTTGGTTTCATAATCTCCTTTGGTGTCATCCAAAATGGCCTGGCGAAGAGTTTTTCCGTAGAGTCGCTTGTAATGAACTTTGTTATTATTGAGGATAGAGTCTATGATATTGGCCGACTAGCAAGTCTACAGTTATTGATTTAAAAAGTTAACTAGGTGCCATTCCATGTGAACATTTACAGCTGATTTGTGATAGCTCAATAACAGAGCAGAACCAGCTAGGCGCCATCTTTTCTACATGTATATACTGTAAACCCCTAGACTGATCATTTACACCATTTATAAGTGGAGTTGGTAAGGATACCTTTCTATTTATGAGACAAAGGCTTGGACATTACTGTAGTGTTTTTGATTTAAACAAACAGGGCCCCAAATCTACTGTTGGGATTGTTTTTTGGAGCCCCAGATTTGGTCTTTGGACTTGTTTTTGTCATAGTTTATAGACTGCTTGCTCACTGGATTGATTGTACTTAATATGTCATACCAAAATATTACACAACATATGAATTTATAGTCACAAATACATTTTGCGAGAGTGTACGCAACAGCTCTACTCTGGGGGCCATGATGTTCACTTTTAAATGTCACATCTTCTTTAATATACACTAACGCAACATAGAGCGCTCCCAGGTGGTATCGAATTGGTCTAACTGCATCAATACGAGACTCCCAACGTGTTTCACAAACTCTCTTTAGTGTTAAATTGGGTAAGGATTTTAAAAGAATGATTTATCTGTTGGTGGACCTGGGGAAGAAATTATACAACGGTTGAATTAAGCCCAAAAATTAAATGGCACCTATATTGGGTTTGGCAGTGTTGTTAACCACTAGGTTCAATTAATGAGAACTACATGGTACATAAAACGCACATGGGTTCATATTCAACATGTCTTTGAACTCCATTATGCTTTCCCCGCATATTTGCAGCATTGTCATAGCTTTGGCCCTGCATATTTTCTACATTTATATTGAGATCCAATAGTTCCTTTATTATCCAATCACTTAAGATGATGTCATTTCTGCCAAAAAATAAAATGGAAGCCATCACATGGTACATCCACCAATTAGATTGGTGGATATATCATTTGTCAGTCAAATGTGATGTCACAGGCCTTATATAAGGTCTGTCATGTCTTATTTGACCCTAAGAAGCCGTCTGATCAACATCTCCCGGACCTGTGAAGAAGAAAAAGCTACTCACCCGGGCCCACTCTTCCAGCAACTGAGGATCATGGACCCACCCTCCCCATGGCTTTCTTTCACCCCCCCTCTCCATGTCTCTCTATCGCCTCCCTCCCCATGTCTCTTTTTCACGCCCCACCCCATGGCTCTCTTTCACCCCCCTCTCTATGTCTCTTGCACCCCCTCCCCGTGTTTCTCTATCATCCCCCCCCCTCCAAATGTCTCTCTATCACCCCCCCCTCTAAATGTCTCTCGATCACCTCCCCATGTCTCTTTCACCCTCCCCTCCCAATGTCTCTTCACCCCTGCTCCCATGTCTCTTCACCCCTGCTCCCCATGTCTCTTTACCCCTGCTCCCATGTCTCTTCACCGCCGCTCCCCATGACTCTTTCACCCACTCCCCATGTCTCTTTCACCCACTCCCCATGTCTCTTTCACCCCTCCCCATGTCTCTCTTTTAAACCCATTCCCATGTCTCTATATCACCCCCCTACCTATGTCTCTCTTTCACCCTCCTCCCCTCGCCATGTCTCTTTCACCCCCCTCCCCTCACCATGTCTCTCCTTCACCCCCCTCCCCTCGCCATGACTCTCACCCCTCCACCTTCCTTCCACATGTCATAAACTCACACACACACTCACACTTAACAATTCTTGGTATATCTATAGAGGGTATTACTGTGCATCTGTATTATTTTTTAGTATAATGCTACTATTAGTAGTACTTTTTTTTAAACAACTCTGAATTAAAATTTTAATGTATCATAATGTAACAATCATTTTTTTGTTTCTATAGCAACCATTTACAAAGTCACATCCCCTTCCTATTTTGAAACAGGCTCTGGCAACCCCCCCCCCCCTTTTTTTGAACACTGCCCTCTCCCTAGCTGTGCAAAACTCAATTGTATCCAGTGACTGCCTGGTCACATGATCACCCCAGAGAACTTTGCATTTTTGGTCCTCTTCTGCTGCACTGGCAACCATTTAGTCAACCCCCGAGCCGAATCTTCACCGATCAATCGCAACTTAGCTAATTACTTATCAATGTGTGGATTGTATTGATGCACATATCAAAGGGATTTTTTTTTTTTAAACGACAGCTTGGACTGCTGCTTTAAAGGTGGGCAGAGTAAGTTTGGAAACGGGGAGGAGTCACAGACCTCCAAACAATTTAAATCTGCGCACACAAACCCATGTAAACTCAACCCCAGACCCACCTCACCATACAGTATATATTTGTCTTAAGGAGTGCTACTGGGTATGTGACATTGTACAGTATAAACACAAGGAAGAGAAGCCCAATGCAACATGATCCTTATATTTCATGCCAAACCTGGCCCTACTACCACCTTCCACATTACTGTTGGAAGAACTACTATACATGCAGTAGCCCAAGCACGCTGCCCTGGGGGTCACAGACTCCTCTCTCACATTCAAAAGGTAGCTAAACCTGTCGTTTTTTCTTCCGCAAGATACACCCTTCCACTGTTGCTCGACAGCTAAAACTCTGACACAGACCCTCATTCTCTACCATCTCAAATACTGGAACCTTCTGCTGTCCGGTCTTACTGCCTCTCACCTGTCTCCCCTACAATCTATCCTAAACACTGCTGCCAGAATCACTCTACTCTTTCCTAAATCTGTCTCAGCGTCTCCCCTGCTGAAATCCCTCTCCTGGCTTCCTATCAAATCCCGTATCTCACACTCAATTCTCCTCCTCACTTTTAAAGCTTTACACTCTTCTGCCCCTCCTTACAGCTCAGCTCTAATTTCTCGCTATGCACCATCCCGACTCTTGCGATCCGCCCAATGATGTCTTCTATCTACCCCTTTTGTATCTAAAGCCCTCTCTCGCCTTAAACCTTTCTCACTGACTGCCCTCACCTCTGGAGTGCCCTTCCCATCAATACCCGACTAGCACCTTCTCTATCCACCTTTAAGACCCACATTCTAACACATCTGCTTAAAGAAGCATGTGAGTAGCTCCGAGGCTGATACTATAGACCGCATACAAAAAGCTTGGCCCATTGCAGACGCACTTACCAGAACGCCGTCCTACTGTCTCTGTATGTTCTACCTACCAATTAGATTGTAAGCTCTTCAGAGCAGGGACTCCTTTTCCTAAATGTTACTTTTATGTCTGAAGCACTTATTCCCATGATCTGTTATTTGTATTATTTATATGATTGTCACGTGTATTACTGCGGTGAAGCGCTTTCTACATAAATGGCGCTATATAAATAAAGACATACAGTACATACATACATACAACATACAACATGACAAAGCATATAGTTAAATATTTATCTGTTTCTCTCTCATAAGTGGGGTCCGACTTACTTATCTCTCTCTCTCTCTCTCTCTCTCTCTCTCTCTCTCTCTCTCTCTCTCTCTCTCTCTCTCTCTCTCTCTCTCTCTCTCTCTCTCTCTCTCTCGTATCATCAAGAGGGTAATCTAAAGTTAATTTGCAGAATTTCAATAACCCTTGGCATTTGTAAATAGTTTCTTTAGTAAATAAAGAGTTCAATTGAAAATAGATACATTTTATTGAAGAGTTTTAAATATATTCTTAGTAAAATATGTTACAAACTGACTTATAAATATAAATCTTATTTACAGATAGTCACAGAGCTTGGCATCAGTTACAGATTAGTCAGGGGTTTTTTTTGTTTTTTTAGGGCTTAAGTATCTCATGGGGGAAATAAGTCTGGATGGTGGGTATCCGTAACGTTTAGAGATGTTATGATCCTTCTACCTCTGAACAAAGCACTGTAGCCTCCCCTTGGAGGTATGTTGACAGGCTTACTCCCTCTCCAGTTGTGATTTCCTTTTCATAGCCTCTCTCTCCTCTCTCTGTTCTGGTGGAATAGGTATGGAAACCTCAAGCTCTTGGAGAGGCTGTTGACAGAAGGATGGAGTGAAGTTGTCCACTCTGCTGGGTACATTGATAGGAAGCTGCAGGTTAGAAAGCTGGTGCTTCTGGTTGAAAGGAGCTTGAATGGGGATAGTGGTTTGGCTGACCTTTTTAATGCATGTCACTGCAGCTTTCCGTTTTATGGATATCACTGGGAAGTGTTTGGGATTCTCTATAACTGAAGCTTTGTTTTCCCCACGTTGTTTGATTTCACTGGTTTTAATGCCAGGAGCTGGAATGGGGATAGTGGTTTGGCTCACCTTTTCAATGCATCTTACTGCAGCTTCCTGTTCTATGGATATCACTGGGAAGTGTTTGGGATTCTCTATAACTGAAGCTTTGTTTTCCCCATGTTGTTTGATTTCACTGGTTTTAATGTCAGGTCTTGTGTACTCATGTATTTTAAATAGCCTAGGCCTGGCATTAATACCGACACCTTTAATTCCAGAAATACTGTCCTGTTTTTTGGCCATGAACCTTTTAATCGCATCAGTAAGAGACCACTGAACATGAGAAGCAGAAGTCTGGCTTTGGCGTCCTTGCATTGGTCCAAGCTTATTTCCAAGTGTAATGGATTCTGCGGGTGCCCCTGGACCTGTGGGACCTGCTTTTTTACCCAATGGGTGAAATACTTGAACAGAGTTAATCATTTGGAGGCTGAGGTTGCTGTGATGGGCTTTCACCTTTCCTTGTTCAGAAGGTTCCAATGACTTCTTGCCCTTCCCAAGAACTTCTGAATTCACTCCAGGCTGATTAGCACTTTTTCTTTTGAGAGCTTTGGGGTTATTATCAGTACCACAAGCCAGCGCTTGCTCAAAACTGAAAACGCTGGTCTGGTTCTTTGTTTTCTTCACTAGCTGCTTAATATTGCTGTTCTGTTTACGTTTGATCCCCATCTCTTGAGGTGTCTTCCGCTCAGGACTATGAGTAACTGCAGGAGACTTTGCATCTTTACATTTGATCCCCATCTCCTGAGGTGTCTTCCGCTCAGGACTATGAGTAACAGCAGGTGTTTTTGCATATTTACGTTTGATCCCGATCTCCTGAGGTGTCTTCCGCTCAGGACAATGAGTAACTGCAGGAGTCTTTGCATTTTTAAGTTTGATCCCCATCTCCTGAGGTGTCTTCCGCTCAGGACTATGAGTAACTGCAGGAGTTTTTGCATATTTACGTTTGATCCCCATCTCCTGAGGTGTCTTCCGCTCAGGACTATGAGTAACTGCAGGAGTCTTTGCATCTTTACGTTTGATCCCTATCTCCTGAGTTTTCTTCAGTTTAGGATTAATATGAGTAACAGCAGGTGTCTTTGCATCCATTGTACCTTCACGGCTTTGCTGCATCTTTTCAGATACCTTATTGGAAATGTGGGCACCTGAGAGACAAACACGTTTCATCTTTTTTAACAGAACAGCCTCGTCACCAGATTGTGGGCCATGGGGTGACTTCCCTGGTATAGGAGCAGAAGAATGATTTACTGGCTTTGACATTGGTTTTACCTTCTTTTGCAGTGCAGTTTGAGGGACTTGATCCTTTGCAGCTGAATAAAGGATCTTTTTCTTCTTTGTTTCCACTTTGGAGCACTTTGGTACCCCCTCAGACTTTGACGGACACTCAGTCTTCACTGAACTCAGCACGTTATTACGAACCTTCTGAGCAATATGTGAGGGGGCCTTCACCTCTGAAGATCTCTTCGCCATATCTTTTAACCCACCCCTTTTCCACACTGGCACATATAACTCTTTGTTGCTTTGCACTTCAATATGTAACTTTGAGAGGTGGCTCAGCTTCCGAGCTGGTTGAGTTGGGTACATTAGAGGTGGTTCACTTTTTTCATTAGCAGCAAGCTGAACTGCTCCTTGTGTAATTAAACTGGCCTGGGAAATATGTTGGGCTCCAAGCGAGGTCTGACACACTGTAACAAAATCAAAAAGGAGAAATAATCAATTATCATAAATACCAACACATTGTACATAATAACACAAAGGAAGAAAAGCAAACACATGCTTAATCCCTTCAGTATTGGCGAGGACTACATACTGTAGAGTTCTATATATTTGTAACACTACAGTGGCGAATGACCGTAATTAAAGATCTTTATAACAGGTAATGGTATCGGTCAAGGAGAAGATTTTGAACAATGATTAGTAAAGATTCTCCATATCTCACCTTGTAAGGTCTGCATTCCTCTAAGGGGTATGAATGGTGGCTGCTGAAGTTGTGCATACTGGGTGGCCATTATACAAGGCCCTATTGTAGCACGTCTTTCCAAATGTGTGTTGGGACGGAAAGTAACAGGCTGCGTTGTGGCTTCTCCCCTAACCTGTCCTGCAAATCCTGTGTATCCTCCTGTAGCAGTGTGGTAGAATCCTCCGTTCATGTCCGATACACGAGGGTAAGCGCGTGTTGCCTGTGGGATCTGCTGTAGATACATTGGTGTTCCTGCAGACCCTTGTTGTTGCAAAATCATGCCTTGGGCCCCATGTCTGTAGACTTCTGTATTCCTCCCTACTGGGTGGAAGCTGTTGCTCCATGAAGGGTAAGCAGTGGTGACTGCAGGAGCACTGCAGGTCGGTGGAGGGTTCACAGCAGAGGAATTTAAAAACTGATCTGTAAGGAAGAAAGGTAAAAGTGAAGGGCCAGAAAAGCACAATCAAGGCACATTTCTTTAACACACGGGGACTCAACTCCAGTCATCAAACCCCCCACAATAGGTCAACTTTTCAGGATATTCCAGCTTTAGCACAGGTGGCCCAATCACTCAATCAGCCTCTGATTGAGTCACCTGTGCTGAAGCAGGGACTGATTGAGCGAGCTGTGCTGAAGCAGGGACGGATTGAGCCACCTCCGCTGAAGCTGGGATATCCTGAAAGCCTGACTTTGGGGGGTTAGGACTGCTTTAACAGACCTGCTAAAAGATATTCTTGATATCAAATACATATGAAATACATAGAGATGCTCACTTGGCTTGGTATTTTTATTTTGCCTTTAAAATATTTGGGGTTTTGGTTCTGGTTTTGAATAAAGTTTTTGGTGGTCTTTGTTTTGTTATGAATAGCAAGCACTAACAGGGATAATGGCTTGCTGGGAAAACACATTTATTTGATTATCAATGTTACATACCACTACTCTGATCAATAGTGGTCAGAAGTTTCAATATTTAAATACATTTTTAAGCAAGCTCCATGATTGCCTTCTATAGCATTGCTATGTATTGAAACACCAGAGCACCCGTACATTTTAGCTCAATATATGGGGTTTAATCTATAAATATATATATAGATATATATTTATACATATACATATATGATGTGTTGGGATGTAACACAGACAGAAAACTATTTCTAGGTAGTTTTCAACACAAAGTGGCAACTGGCATATAAAACTTGTGCAGTCCATCACCTGCTTTCATGTCCACCTATGAACACAATGACAAATATAGATGTACCATAGCTTTCGGAACTGGATCTTTAAAAATAAAAATAAAAACATAAAAATTGCCTGTTCCTACTGTAGTATTTTGTGGTAATATTATGGTGTGGTATTCTGAGACGTCTGGTATATTGAGGTATCTGGAGGAGCACTCAGGTCAGCTATATCTGTAAATCAAGTGGCAGATTCTGCCCTCGTTTTGTGGCTTTGTCTTTTTTGGGGCCTTTGTATTACTGTAGAGTAGTGGTTTCCAACCTTTTTTTGGTTAAGGAACCATATGTGAAATTCTGAGGGACCCCAACCCTCTCTAACAACGAGTCTAAGATGAGATGCATTGTAATATACCCCAACCCTATCTAATAGTGCGTCTGAGATCAGATGAAGTGTGAGGAACCCCAATCCTCTCTAATAGCGCTTCTGAGATCACATGCATTGTAAGGAGCCCCAACCCTCTCTAATAGCGCGTCTGAGATCAGATGCATTGTAAGGAACCCCAACCCTCTCCAATAGCGCGTTTGAGATAAGATGCATTGTACTGTAAATTCTTCTGTATTAAGTACAATTTTAAAATGACCTAAAAATTACAGCGAACCCTTTAGGGATGCCCGGGGAATCCTAGGGTTCCTAGGATCCGTGGTTGAAAAACACTGCTGTAGACAATAATTTAAGGATATGGCTGAAAGTAGTCGAACATTACACCCCACGGTGTAGAATTGGTCCAATAGTTATTGACCTAAACTTAGGGCAAGGAAAAAGCATGCCTTATACATAACTAATCCTACTGTATACACTAAGGTTCCTGTGTCTTTTTTTACTATCCCATAGATCCCATAGACGTTTGCCGCTTTGACATTTATGTATACAGTACATGTGTTCTTTTCTATACATTACTGTTCAAATCATTTAAGATTTTGAATTACAAGCCAGATATAAAAGTAAATACAATAAAACAAATATGTGTGTATGTATCTATAATAAATCAGTTTTGACATTTATAAAAAAAAATATTATCCAATTAAGGCCAGGTACCTAACCCCCCTGGGTGTTGTCTACCTCCGTCCCTCCCCCCCGCCCCCCACCCCATCCGTCTTCTTTCTCCCATCCATTGATAGGAGTCATGTTATCTGTTCTGTACCCCATAAAACATTGTGAAAGTAAACAGTTCAGAAATATAGATATTATCCATTTCTTTTTGGGTATGTAAAGGTCACGTTGCTTCCTACCTGCCATGATACAGAGTTAAGGTGGAGATAATTAGTCTCTCTGTACAGCGCCACTCTTTTCCTATCTCTGAGATGTCCACAAAACTAACGGTTTCCTTCGGGAACTAATTCAAGTCACGCACAAACAAGTTTACATTTGTGTATTTATCTCAGTCTCTAAGTTCCTTACAATGCATTGATCAAATACATTGTAAGGAGCCCCAACCCTCTCTAACAGCGCGTCTGAAATCTGCATTGTAAGGAATCCCAACTTTCTCTAATAGCGCGTCTGAGATCAGATGCATTCAAAGGAGCCCCAACCCTCTCTAATAGCGCGTCTGAGATCAGATGCATTGTAAGGAACCCCAACCCTCTCTAATTGTGACCCTTGCACTCACCACGAACAAGGCGGACCCCCGGTACTGAGGTGGGAAAGTAGAAACTGCGCACCCACAGCAGTGGAGGCACGCCTGGATTGTCAGCGTAGCCGGGTCGGGGTTGGAGAGAGAGGGTAGTCCAGATACTTGCCGCGGTCATGGGGAGGAGCCAGTAACGGTAGATGTCCGTTGTGCCGAGGTCGAGGGTTGGAGCTGGTGGGTTAAAAGAATGTCCTATATCCGTGGTCAGGGATGGAGAGATGCAGGTAGTCGAGGGCAAGCTGGGGTCGTTATACAGAGAGCGTCCAAGAGTCTAGCCGGGTCGGTACACATGAGGTCAAACTGAAAGCAAGAGAGGCAAGGCGCAAGGCAAAGCAGGAATGTAGGAACACAAGGCTACTATGGTCTATGCTCAGCAATGTGTAACTGAGCAAGCAGAGATTAAATAGGAGGACTGGAGCAATGAAAGTGAGAGGCGGAACGGAGGTGTGGCCCCGCGGGAGCTGTGATTGGACGCAGAGCGCAGGAGACAGGTGGGCATTGTTACGGGTGTTGTGTCGCAGCTGGGGAGTGGTGCACGATCGTCCCGTGAGCGCACCGCGCGTGAGTGACACGTGACGCGAACGGGGGTGGGACCAAGCTCCATAGAGATGTTTGAAAACCTCTGTGTGCGCGCGCTTTTGTTGCCGGTCATTTGATTAGATGAGTTATTAAAAGCAAATTGTGTAGTTACTGTACACTCTCTCCAGTTCATTTATTTTTTCGTTCCGGTTGTGCATCGCACATTTTTCACTTTGTACTATCTCCCTAGCGAACAACACACCAAAAGGTGCCCTGCAGCAACCCACAGGAGCAGGATTGAACTGATGCACCCTTTGGTTTCATAATCTCCTTTGGTGTCATCCAAAATGGCCTGGCGAAGAGTTTTTCCGTAGAGTCGCTTGTAATGAACTTTGTTATTATTGAGGATAGAGTCTATGATATTGGCCGACTAGCAAGTCTACAGTTATTGATTTAAAAAGTTAACTAGGTGCCATTCCATGTGAACATTTACAGCTGATTTGTGATAGCTCAATAACAGAGCAGAACCAGCTAGGCGCCATCTTTTCTACATGTATATACTGTAAACCCCTAGACTGATCATTTACACCATTTATAAGTGGAGTTGGTAAGGATACCTCTCTATTTATGAGACAAAGGCTTGGACATTACTGTAGTGTTTTTGATTTAAACAAACAGGGCCCAAAATCTACTGTTGGGATTGTTTTTTGGAGCCCCAGATTTGGTCTTTGGACTTGTTTTTGTCATAGTTTATAGACTGCTTGTTCACTGGATTGATTGTACTTAATATGTCATACCAAAATATTACACAACATATGAATTTATAGTCACAAATACATTTTGCGAGAGTGTACGCAACAGCTCTACTCTGGGGGCCATGATGTTCACTTTTAAATGTCACATCTTCTTTAATATACACTAATGCAACATAGAGCGCTCCCAGGTGGTATCGAATTGGTCTAACTGCATCAATACGAGGCTCCCAACATGTTTCACAGACTCTCTTTAGTGTTAAATTGGGAAAGGATTTTAAAAGAATGATTTATCTGTTGGTGGACCTGGGGAAGAAATTATACAATGGTTGAATTAAGCCCAAAAATTAAATGGCACCTATATTGGGTTTGGCAGTGTTGTTAACCACTAGGTTCAAATAATGAGAACTACATGGTACATAAAACGCACGTGGGTTCATGTTCAACATGTCTTTGAACTCCATTATGCTTTCCCCGCATATTTGCAGCATTGTCATAGCTTTGGCCCTGCATATTTTCTACATTTATATTGAGATCCAATAGTTCCTTTATTATCCAATCACTTAAGATGATGTCATTTCTGCCAAAAAATAAAATGGAAGCCATCACATGGTACATCCACCAATTAGATTGGTGGATATATCATTTGTCAGTCAAATGTGATGTCACAGGCCTTATATAAGGTCTGTCATGTCTTATTTGACCCTAAGAAGCCGTCTGATCAACATCTCCCGGACCTGTGAAGAAGAAAAAACTACTCACCCGGGCCCATTCTTCCAGCAACTGAGGATCATTGACCCACCCTCCCCATGGCTTTCTTTCACCCCCCCTCCCCATGTCTCTTTCATCCCCCCATGTCTCTCTATCGCCTCCCTCCCCATGTCTCTTTCACCCCTCTCCCCATGTCTCTTTTTCACGCCCCACCCCATGGCTCTCTTTCACCCCCCTCTCTATGTCTCTTGCACCCCCTCCCCGTGTTTCTCTATCATCCCCCCCCTCCAAATGTCTCTCTATCACCCCCCCTCTAAATGTCTCTCGATCACCTCCCCATGTCTCTTTCACCCTCCCCTCCCAATGTCTCTTCACCCCTGCTCCCATGTCTCTTCACCCCTGCTCCCCATGTCTCTTTACCCCTGTTCCCATGTCTCTTCACCGCCGCTCCCCATGACTCTTTCACCCACTCCCCATGTCTCTTTCACCCACTCCCCATGTCTCTTTCACCCCTCCCCATGTCTCTCTTTTAAACCCATTCCCATGTCTCTATATCACCCCCTACCTATGTCTCTCTTTCACCCTCCTCCCCTCGCCATGTCTCTTTCACCCCCCTCCCCTCACCATGTCTCTCCTTCACCCCCCTCCCCTCGCCATGACTCTCACCCCTCCACCTTCCTTCCACATGTCATAAACTCACACACACACTCACACTTAACAATTCTTGGTATATCTATAGAGGGTATTACTGTGCATCTGTATTATTTTTTAGTATAATGCTACTAGTAGTAGTACTTTTTTTTAAACAACTCTGAATTAAAATTTTAATGTATCATAATGTAACAATCATTTTTTGTTTCTATAGCAACCATTTACAAAGTCACATCCCCTTCCTATTTTGAAACAGGCTCTGGCAACCCCCCCCCCCCCTTTTTTTGAACACTGCCCTCTCCCTAGCTGTGCAAAACTCAATTGTATCCAGTGACAGCCTGGTCACATGATCACCCCAGAGAACTTTGCATTTTTGGTCCTCTTCTGCTGCACTGGCAACCATTTAGTCAACCCCCGAGCCGAATCTTCACCGATCAATCGCAACTTAGCTAATTACTTATCAATGTGTGGATTGTATTGATGCACATATCAAAGGGATTTTTTTTTTTAAACGACAGCTTGGACTGCTGCTTTAAAGGTGGGCAGAGTAAGTTTGGAAACGGGGAGGAGTCACAGACCTCCAAACAATTTAAATCTGCGCACACAAACCCATGTAAACTCAACCCCAGACCCACCTCACCATATATATTTGTCTTAAGGAGTGCTACTGGGTATGTGACATTGTACAGTATAAACACAAGGAAGAGAAGCCCAATGCAACATGATCCTCCGCCGACTTAAATTTAACATGTCAAAAACAGAACTCCTTATATTTCATGCCAAACCTGGCCCTACTACCACCTTCCACATTACTGTTGGAAGAACT
Organism: Ascaphus truei; assembly: GCF_040206685.1. Lineage (NCBI taxonomy): Eukaryota > Metazoa > Chordata > Amphibia > Anura > Ascaphidae > Ascaphus > Ascaphus truei. Next base: position 1,081,521 of record NW_027453847.1, on the reverse strand, counting down.
ACTATACATGCAGTAGCCCAAGCACGCTGCCCTGGGGGTCACAGACTCCTCTCTCACATTCAAAAGGTAGCTAAACCTGTCGTTTTTTCTTCCGCAAGATACGCCCTTCCACTGTTGCTCGACAGCTAAAACTCTGACACAGACCCTCATTCTCTACCATCTCAAATACTGGAACCTTCTGCTGTCCGGTCTTACTGCCTCTCACCTGTCTCCCCTACAATCTATCCTAAACGCTGCTGCCAGAATCACTCTACTCTTTCCTAAATCTGTCTCAGCGTCTCCCCTGCTGAAATCCCTCTCCTGGCTTCCTATCAAATCCCGTATCTCACACTCAATTCTCCTCCTCACTTTTAAAGCTTTACACTCTTCTGCCCCTCCTTACAGCTCAGCTCTAATTTCTCGCTATGCACCATCCCGACTCTTGCGATCCGCCCAATGATGTCTTCTATCTACCCCTTTTGTATCTAAAGCCCTCTCTCGCCTTAAACCTTTCTCACTGACTGCCCTCACCTCTGGAGTGCCCTTCCCATCAATACCCGACTAGCACCTTCTCTATCCACCTTTAAGACCCACATTCTAACACATCTGCTTAAAGAAGCATGTGAGTAGCTCCGAGGCTGATACTATAGACCGCATACAAAAAGCTTGGCCCATTGCAGACGCACTTACCAGAACGCCGTCCTACTGTCTCTGTATGTTCTACCTACCAATTAGATTGTAAGCTCTTCAGAGCAGGGACTCCTTTTCCTAAATGTTACTTTTATGTCTGAAGCACTTATTCCCATGATCTGTTATTTGTATTATTTATATGATTGTCACGTGTATTACTGCGGTGAAGCGCTTTCTACATAAATGGCGCTATATAAATAAAGACATACAGTACATACATACATACAACATACAACATGACAAAGCATATAGTTAAATATTTATCTGTTTCTCTCTCATAAGTGGGGTCCGACTTACTTATTTCTCTCTCTCTCTCTCTCTCTCTCTCTCTCTCTCTCTCTCTCTCTCTCTCTCTCTCTCTCTCTCTCTCGTATCATCAAGAGGGTAATCTAAAGTTAATTTGCAGAATTTCAATAACCCTTGGCATTTGTAAATAGTTTCTTTAGTAAATAAAGAGTTCAATTGAAAATAGATACATTTTATTGAAGAGTTTTAAATATATTCTTAGTAAAATATGTTACAAACTGACTTATAAATATAAATCTTATTTACAGATAGTCACAGAGCTTGGCATCAGTTACAGATTAGTCAGGGTTTTTTTTTGTTTTTTTAGGGCTTAAGTATCTCATGGGGGAAATAAGTCTGGATGGTGGGTATCCGTAACGTTTAGAGATGTTATGATCCTTCTGCCTCTGAACAAAGCACTGTAGCCTCCCCTTGGAGGTATGTTGACAGGCTTACTCCCTCTCCAGTTGTGATTTCCTTTTCATAGCCTCTCTCTCCTCTCTCTGTTCTGGTGGAATAGGTATGGAAACCTCAAGCTCTTGGAGAGGCTGTTGACAGAAGGATGGAGTGAAGTTGTCCACTCTGCTGGGTACATTGATAGGAAGCTGCAGGTTAGAAAGCTGGTGCTTCTGGTTGAAAGGAGCTTGAATGGGGATAGTGGTTTGGCTGACCTTTTTAATGCATGTCACTGCAGCTTTCCGTTCTATGGATATCACTGGGAAGTGTTTGGGATTCTCTATAACTGAAGCTTTGTTTTCCCCACGTTGTTTGATTTCACTGGTTTTAATGCCAGGAGCTGGAATGGGGATAGTGGTTTGGCTCACCTTTTCAATGCATCTTACTGCAGCTTCCTGTTCTATGGATATCACTGGGAAGTGTTTGGGATTCTCTATAACTGAAGCTTTGTTTTCCCCATGTTGTTTGATTTCACTGGTTTTAATGTCAGGTCTTGTGTACTCATGTATTTTAAATAGCCTAGGCCTGGCATTAATACCGACACCTTTAATTCCAGAAATACTGTCCTGTTTTTTGGCCATGAACCTTTTAATCGCATCAGTAAGAGACCACTGAACATGAGAAGCAGAAGTCTGGCTTTGGCGTCCTTGCATTGGTCCAAGCTTATTTCCAAGTGTAATGGATTCTGCGGGTGCCCCTGGACCTGTGGGACCTGCTTTTTTACCCAATGGGTGAAATACTTGAACAGAGTTAATCATTTGGAGGCTGAGGTTGCTGTGATGGGCTTTCACCTTTCCTTGTTCAGAAGGTTCCAATGACTTCTTGCCCTTCCCAAGAACTTCTGAATTCACTCCAGGCTGATTAGCACTTTTTCTTTTGAGAGCTTTGGGGTTATTATCAGTACCACAAGCCAGCGCTTGCTCAAAACTGAAAACGCTGGTCTGGTTCTTTGTTTTCTTCACTAGCTGCTTAATATTGCTGTTCTGTTTACGTTTGATCCCCATCTCTTGAGGTGTCTTCCGCTCAGGACTATGAGTAACTGCAGGAGACTTTGCATCTTTACATTTGATCCCCATCTCCTGAGGTGTCTTCCGCTCAGGACTATGAGTAACAGCAGGTGTTTTTGCATATTTACGTTTGATCCCGATCTCCTGAGGTGTCTTCCGCTCAGGACAATGAGTAACTGCAGGAGTCTTTGCATTTTTAAGTTTGATCCCCATCTCCTGAGGTGTCTTCCGCTCAGGACTATGAGTAACTGCAGGAGTTTTTGCATATTTACGTTTGATCCCCATCTCCTGAGGTGTCTTCCGCTCAGGACTATGAGTAACTGCAGGAGTTTTTGCATCTTTACGTTTGATCCCTATCTCCTGAGTTTTCTTCAGTTTAGGATTAATATGAGTAACAGCAGGTGTCTTTGCATCCATTGTACCTTCACGGCTTTGCTGCATCTTTTCAGATACCTTATTGGAAATGTGGGCACCTGAGAGACACACACGTTTCATCTTTTTTAACAGAACAGCCTCGTCACCAGATTGTGGGCCATGGGGTGACTTCCCTGGTATAGGAGCAGAAGAATGATTTACTGGCTTTGACATTGGTTTTACCTTCTTTTGCAGTGCAGTTTGAGGGACTTGATCCTTTGCAGCTGAATAAAGGATCTTTTTCTTCTTTGTTTCCACTTTGGAGCACTTTGGTACCCCCTCAGACTTTGACGGACACTCAGTCTTCACTGAACTCAGCACGTTATTACGAACCTTCTGAGCAATATGTGAGGGGGCCTTCACCTCTGAAGATCTCTTCGCCATATCTTTTAACCCACCCCTTTTCCACACTGGCACATATAACTCTTTGTTGCTTTGCACATCAATATGTAACTTTGAGAGGTGGCTCAGCTTCCGAGCTGGTTGAGTTGGGTACATTAGAGGTGGTTCACTTTTTTCATTAGCAGCAAGCTGAACTGCTCCTTGTGTAATTAAACTGGCCTGGGAAATATGTTGGGCTCCAAGCGAGGTCTGACACACTGTAACAAAATCAAAAAGGAGAAATAATCAATTATCATAAATACCAACACATTGTACATAATAACACAAAGGAAGAAAAGCAAACACATGCTTAATCCCTTCAGTATTGGCGAGGACTACATACTGTAGAGTTCTATATATTTGTAACACTACAGTGGCGAATGACCGTAATTAAAGATCTTTATAACAGGTAATGGTATCGGTCAAGGAGAAGATTTTGAACAATGATTAGTAAAGATTCTCCATATCTCACCTTGTAAGGTCTGCATTCCTCTAAGGGGTATGAATGGTGGCTGCTGAAGTTGTGCATACTGGGTGGCCATTATACAAGGCCCTATTGTAGCACGTCTTTCCAAATGTGTGTTGGGACGGAAAGTAACAGGCTGCGTTGTGGCTTCTCCCCTAACCTGTCCTGCAAATCCTGTGTATCCTCCTGTAGCAGTGTGGTAGAATCCTCCGTTCATGTCCGATACACGAGGGTAAGCGCGTGTTGCCTGTGGGATCTGCTGTAGATACATTGGTGTTCCTGCAGACCCTTGTTGCAAAATCATGCCTTGGGCCCCATGTCTGTAGACTTCTGTATTCCTCCCTACTGGGTGGAAGCTGTTGCTCCATGAAGGGTAAGCAGTGGTGACTGCAGGAGCACTGCAGGTCGGTGGAGGGTTCACAGCAGAGGAATTTAAAAACTGATCTGTAAGGAAGAAAGGTAAAAGTGAAGGGCCAGAAAAGCACAATCAAGGCACATTTCTTTAACACACGGGGACTCAACTCCAGTCATCAAACCCCCCACAATAGGTCAACTTTTCAGGATATTCCAGCTTTAGCACAGGTGGCCCAATCACTCAATCAGCCTCTGATTGAGTCACCTGTGCTGAAGCAGGGACTGATTGAGCGAGCTGTGCTGAAGCAGGGACGGATTGAGCCACCTCCGCTGAAGCTGGGATATCCTGAAAGCCTGACTTTGGGGGGTTAGGACTGCTTTAACAGACCTGCTAAAAGATATTCTTGATATCAAATACATATGAAATACATAGAGATGCTCACTTGGCTTGGTATTTTTATTTTGCCTTTAAAATATTTGGGGTTTTGGTTCTGGTTTTGAATAAAGTTTTTGGTGGTCTTTGTTTTGTTATGAATAGCAAGCACTAACAGGGATAATGGCTTGCTGGGAAAACACATTTATTTGATTATCAATGTTACATACCACTACTCTGATCAATAGTGGTCAGAAGTTTCAATATTTAAATACATTTTTAAGCAAGCTCCATGATTGCCTTCTATAGCATTGCTATGTATTGAAACACCAGAGCACCCGTACATTTTAGCTCAATATATGGGGTTTAATCTATAAATATATATATAGATATATATTTATACATATACATATACATATATGATGTGTTGGGATGTAACACAGACAGAAAACTATTTCTAGGTAGTTTTCAACACAAAGTGGCAACTGGCATATAAAACTTGTGCAGTCCATCACCTGCTTTCATGTCCACCTATGAACACAATGACAAATATAGATGTACCATAGCTTTCGGAACTGGATCTTTAAAAATAAAAATAAAAACATAAAAATTGCCTGTTCCTACTGTAGTATTTTGTGGTAATATTATGGTGTGGTATTCTGAGACGTCTGGTATATTGAGGTATCTGGAGGAGCACTCAGGTCAGCTATATCTGTAAATCAAGTGGCAGATTCTGCCCTCGTTTTGTGGCTTTGTCTTTTTTGGGGCCTTTGTATTACTGTAGAGTAGTGGTTTCCAACCTTTTTTTGGTTAAGGAACCATATGTGAAATTCTGAGGGACCCCAACCCTCTCTAACAACGAGTCTAAGATGAGATGCATTGTAATATACCCCAACCCTATCTAATAGTGCGTCTGAGATCAGATGAAGTGTGAGGAACCCCAATCCTCTCTAATAGCGCTTCTGAGATCAGATGCATTGTAAGGAGCCCCAACCCTCTCTAATAGCGCGTCTGAGATCAGATGCATTGTAAGGAACCCCAACCCTCTCCAATAGCGCGTTTGAGATAAGATGCATTGTACTGTAAATTCTTCTGTATTAAGTACAATTTTAAAATGACCTAAAAATTACAGCGAACCCTTTAGGGATGCCCGGGGAATCGTAGGGTTCCTAGGATCCGTGGTTGAAAAACACTGCTGTAGACAATAATTTAAGGATATGGCTGAAAGTAGTCGAACATTACACCCCACGGTGTAGAATTGGTCCAATAGTTATTGACCTAAACTTAGGGCAAGGAAAAAGCATGCCTTATACATAACTAATCCTACTGTATACACTTAGGTTCCTGTGTCTTTTTTTACTATCCCATAGATCCCATAGACGTTTGCCGCTTTGACATTTATGTATACAGTACATGTGTTCTTTTCTATACATTACTGTTCAAATCATTTAAGATTTTGAATTACAAGCCAGATATAAAAGTAAATACAATAAAACAAATATGTGTGTATGTATCTATAATAAATCAGTTTTGACATTTATAAAAAAAAATATTATCCAATTAAGGCCAGGTACCTAACCCCCCTGGGTGTTGTCTACCTCCGTCCCTCCCCCCCGCCCCCCACCCCATCCGTCTTCTTTCTCCCATCCATTGATAGGAGTCATGTTATCTGTTCTGTACCCCATAAAACATTGTGAAAGTAAACAGTTCAGAAATATAGATATTATCCATTTCTTTTTGGGTATGTAAAGGTCACGTTGCTTCCTACCTGCCATGATACAGAGTTAAGGTGGAGATAATTAGTCTCTCTGTACAGCGCCACTCTTTTCCTATCTCTGAGATGTCCACAAAACTAACGGTTTCCTTCGGGAACTAATTCAAGTCACGCACAAACAAGTTTACATTTGTGTATTTATCTCAGTCTCTAAGGCGATTCCATGATGTCATTACAGAACACTGCTGCTGGCATCTCCTAGGAGGCTCAATGATACTGTCTCGTGATGTCATAATAGAGAAATCAGCTACTGTTGACATTTAATTTCAAGTGGTTGAGAAGTGGTTAACTTGAGTAGCAGTCATAAAAATCACAGCTACTGTGATACATTGTATTACATACATTGGGTGACACAAGTACACATATGGACAGTGCCACTGACAGCAGTGGGATCAACATACTGTATCACTGGGTTCAAATGCATTGACTTCATGGCAAGATAAAGTATCACAGATTATAATGAGATGTATCACAGTCTGCGTCTCTGCCCCAGCATGCACCTTGGGGAGAGTCAGTAGGAGGAGTTGGGGAGGAGTTACATGGCACACAGATTATAATGAGATGTATCACAGTCTGCGTCTCTGCCCCAGCTTGCACCTTGGGGAGAGTCAGTAGAAGGAGTTGGGGGGAGTTACATGGTGCACAGATTATAATCAGATGCATCACATTCTGCGTCTCTGCCCCAATTTGCACCTTGGGGAGAGTGAGTAGGATGAGTTGGGGGCAGTTACATGGTGCACAGATTAAAATGAGATGCGTCACAAGTTGCATTTCTCTGATACTTTTTTTTAACCTTTTATTTGCCCAAAACAATCCTCCATATCTGAAGTGCCATAAGTCTAACATACCGCGTCAGAAGTAAGAAACTGTTCTTACAGTATATATGCTGCGGCTCTGCTCCAAAAAATAGAGCCATGCGTCTAAACACAACTACTCTATGTTGCTGCATAGACCTTTTATGTCTAATTCCAGCACTGGGGAAGTGTTCAACTCCATTCAAGGGCAGTCTAAACTAAACTACTACTTTGGTACAGCACTGCACTTTGCTTTAATGCTTCAGACATACACATTATGGGCTTTGAATGGGTCCCCCTGCTTATTTGTGGGGGGATAGAGATGAGTCTTTTACAATGAGAGTGCTACTGGATCTATGTTCTATATACAGTGACACCTCGCAGCCTTAATTACAATTTATTTTGGGATGTTTTTTGTCAGTACACTAAAACCTCCTCTTGGATAGACACAGGGGGATATTCTAGTAGCTGGGAGTTGTGCAAAAGCGTGCAGAAAGAGCCTTATCCGATTGGATTTCTAGAACAGCGGTGCGCAAACTGGGGGGCGCGACCCCCACGCGGGGCGCAAGACTGCCGTCTGGGGGGCGTGGGGTTTACAGAGGCCCCACGCGCTTCCCGAAGGCACTTAAATTAAGTGCCGGGGGAGCTGCAGGGCCTCTGTAAACCTTCACTTACCTAGGCTCCGGCGGCTTCCTTCCTGCGTCGCCATGGCAACGCGGCATCAAAATGACGCTGTGAGGTCATGTGACGTCACGTTACTAGGGCAACGTGACGTCATGACGCCGGAGCGCAGGTGAATGGGGGTTCTGCTTTAGATATTGTGAAGCGGGGGCATCCAGACACTGATTAAGGGGTGCAGGAAACTAGTCATTCACACCTGGCTTTTATTTCTAGATCGACATTTACACAGACACACACACACACGTAACAAGGGCTAATTGTAGTATAATGTAATACAATAAATATATTTGTCATTTAAATGGATTTTATTCATATGTTTTATTTTAAAGCGGGGTTGGGGGCGGGGTTGGGGGCGGGACTAGGGGCGGGGTTGGGGGCGGGACTAGGTGGCGAGTAGATTTTTTGGTTGGGCGAGTAGATTTTTGGGAGATTTGTCGAACACTGTATATATTTATATAGATATTAGTATGTACCATTGACTTTTATACACCAAGTGCAATCCATTTCTGTGCGCTAAACAGTATTTTGGGGCTGGGCGCAGATGGAGAAATTTGAACTTAGTACACGAGTGCAATTGAAGTTTGACATGCGCCGAAACCCTCCACCCCTCCCCCCGCTCAGTTTGCGATGCTTAGTATATTGGCCTCAGTAGGTCTCTCCCTTCCACTTCAAAGTAACGTATTGACAACCAAAGGGGACCTGCTACAGTAGTTTTTGGTGATTTCATCAGTCCCACTTGGCAAATAGTATATTGGAGATTCAAAAAAAGAGAAAGCGCTCGTTAAAGTAACACATTCTTTGATATTTTTAATCGAAAACAATGATATTCTTCCAGTGTATTAGTCAAGCACCTTACAGTTCACAAATACACACTAGAGAGGGTTGGGGTTCCTTACAATGCATTGATCAAATACATTGTAAGGAGCCCCAACCCTCTCTAACAGCGCGTCTGAAATCTGCATTGTAAGGAATCCCAACTTTCTCTAATAGCGCGTCTGAGATCAGATGCATTCAAAGGAGCCCCAACCCTCTCTAATAGCGCGTCTGAGATCAGATGCATTGTAAGGAACCCCAACCCTCTCTAATTGTGACCCTTGCACTCACCACGAACAAGGCGGACCCCCGGTACTGAGGTGGGAAAGTAGAAACTGCGCACCCACAGCAGTGGAGGCACGCCTGGATTGTCAGCGTAGCCGGGTCGGGGTTGGAGAGAGAGGGTAGTCCAGATACTTGCCGCGGTCATGGGGAGGAGCCAGTAACGGTAGATGTCCGTTGTGCCGAGGTCGAGGGTTGGAGCTGGTGGGTTAAAAGAATGTCCTATATCCGTGGTCAGGGATGGAGAGATGCAGGTAGTCGAGGGCAAGCTGGGGTCGTTATACAGAGAGCGTCCAAGAGTCTAGCCGTGTCGGTACACATGAGGTCAAACTGAAAGCAAGAGAGGCAAGGCGCAAGGCAAAGCAGGAATGGAGGAACACAAGGCTACTATGGTCTATGCTCAGCAATGTGTAACTGAGCAAGCAGAGATTAAATAGGAGGACTGGAGCAATGAAAGTGAGAGGCGGAACGGAGGTGTGGCCCCGCGGGAGCTGTGATTGGACGCAGAGCGCAGGAGACAGGTGGGCATTGTTACGGGTGTTGTGTCGCAGCTGGGGAGTGGTGCACGATCGTCCCGTGAGCGCGCCGCGCGTGAGTGACACGTGACACGAACGGGGGGTGGGACCAAGCTCCATAGAGATGTTTGAAAACCTCTGTGTGCGTGCGCTTTTGTTGCCGGTCATTTGATTAGATGAGTTATTAAAAGCAAATTGTGTAGTTACTGTACCCTCTCTCCAGTTCATTTATTTTTTCGTTCCGGTTGTGCATCGCACATTTTTCACTTTGTACTATCTCCCTAGCGAACAACACACCAAAAGGTGCCCTGCAGCAACCCACAGGAGCAGGATTGAACTGATGCACCCTTTGGTTTCATAATCTCCTTTGGTGTCATCCAAAATGGCCTGGCGAAGAGTTTTTCCGTAGAGTCGCTTGTAATGAACTTTGTTATTATTGAGGATAGAGTCTATGATATTGGCCGACTAGCAAGTCTACAGTTATTGATTTAAAAAGTTAACTAGGTGCCATTCCATGTGAACATTTACAGCTGATTTGTGATAGCTCAATAACAGAGCAGAACCAGCTAGGCGCCATCTTTTCTACATGTATATACTGTAAACCCCTAGACTGATCATTTACACCATTTATAAGTGGAGTTGGTAAGGATACCTCTCTATTTATGAGACAAAGGCTTGGACATTACTGTAGTGTTTTTGATTTAAACAAACAGGGCCCAAAATCTACTGTTGGGATTGTTTTTTGGAGCCCCAGATTTGGTCTTTGGACTTGTTTTCGCCTCCCTCCCCATGTCTCTTTCACCCCTCTCCCCATGTCTCTTTTTCACGCCCCACCCCATGGCTCTCTTTCACCCCCCTCTCTATGTCTCTTGCACCCCCTCCCCGTGTTTCTCTATCATCCCCCCCCTCCAAATGTCTCTCTATCACCCCCCCTCTAAATGTCTCTCGATCACCTCCCCATGTCTCTTTCACCCTCCCCTCCCAATGTCTCTTCACCCCTGCTCCCATGTCTCTTCACCCCTGCTCCCCATGTCTCTTTACCCCTGTTCCCATGTCTCTTCACCGCCGCTCCCCATGACTCTTTCACCCACTCCCCATGTCTCTTTCACCCACTCCCCATGTCTCTTTCACCCCTCCCCATGTCTCTCTTTTAAACCCATTCCCATGTCTCTATATCACCCCCTACCTATGTCTCTCTTTCACCCTCCTCCCCTCGCCATGTCTCTTTCACCCCCCTCCCCTCACCATGTCTCTCCTTCACCCCCCTCCCCTCGCCATGACTCTCACCCCTCCACCTTCCTTCCACATGTCATAAACTCACACACACACTCACACTTAACAATTCTTGGTATATCTATAGAGGGTATTACTGTGCATCTGTATTATTTTTTAGTATAATGCTACTAGTAGTAGTACTTTTTTTTTAAACAACTCTGAATTAAAATTTTAATGTATCATAATGTAACAATCATTTTTTGTTTCTATAGCAACCATTTACAAAGTCACATCCCCTTCCTATTTTGAAACAGGCTCTGGCAACCCCCCCCCCCCTTTTTTTGAACACTGCCCTCTCCCTAGCTGTGCAAAACTCAATTGTATCCAGTGACTGCCTGGTCACATGATCACCCCAGAGAACTTTGCATTTTTGGTCCTCTTCTGCTGCACTGGCAACCATTTAGTCAACCCCCGAGCCGAATCTTCACCGATCAATCGCAACTTAGCTAATTACTTATCAATGTGTGGATTGTATTGATGCACATATCAAAGGGATTTTTTTTTTTTAAACGACAGCTTGGACTGCTGCTTTAAAGGTGGGCAGAGTAAGTTTGGAAACGGGGAGGAGTCACAGACCTCCAAACAATTTAAATCTGCGCACACAAACCCATGTAAACTCAACCCCAGACCCACCTCACCATATATATTTGTCTTAAGGAGTGCTACTGGGTATGTGACATTGTACAGTATAAACACAAGGAAGAGAAGCCCAATGCAACATGATCCTCCGCCGACTTAAATTTAACATGTCAAAAACAGAACTCCTTATATTTCATGCCAAACCTGGCCCTACTACCACCTTCCACATTACTGTTGGAAGAACTACTATACATGCAGTAGCCCAAGCACGCTGCCCTGGGGGTCACAGACTCCTCTCTCACATTCAAAAGGTAGCTAAACCTGTCGTTTTTTCTTCCGCAAGATACACCCTTCCACTGTTGCTCGACAGCTAAAACTCTGACACAGACCCTCATTCTCTACCATCTCAAATACTGGAACCTTCTGCTGTCCGGTCTTACTGCCTCTCACCTGTCTCCCCTACAATCTATCCTAAACGCTGCTGCCAGAATCACTCTACTCTTTCCTAAATCTGTCTCAGCGTCTCCCCTGCTGAAATCCCTCTCCTGGCTTCCTATTAAATCCCGTATCTCACACTCAATTCTCCTCCTCACTTTTAAAGCTTTACACTCTTCTGCCCCTCCTTACAGCTCAGCTCTAATTTCTCGCTATGCACCATCCCGACTCTTGCGATCCGCCCAATGATGTCTTCTATCTACCCCTTTTGTATCTAAAGCCCTCTCTCGCCTTAAACCTTTCTCACTGACTGCCCTCACCTCTGGAGTGCCCTTCCCATCAATACCCGACTAGCACCTTCTCTATCCACCTTTAAGACCCACATTCTAACACATCTGCTTAAAGAAGCATGTGAGTAGCTCCGAGGCTGATACTATAGACCGCATACAAAAAGCTTGGCCCATTGCAGACGCACTTACCAGAACGCCGTCCTACTGTCTCTGTATGTTCTACCTACCAATTAGATTGTAAGCTCTTCAGAGCAGGGACTCCTTTTCCTAAATGTTACTTTTATGTCTGAAGCACTTATTCCCATGATCTGTTATTTGTATTATTTATATGATTGTCACGTGTATTACTGCAGTGAAGCGCTTTCTACATAAATGGCGCTATATAAATAAAGACATACAGTACATACATACATACAACATACAACATGACAAAGCATATAGTTAAATATTTATCTGTTTCTCTCTCATAAGTGGGGTCCGACTTACTTCTCTCTCTCTCTCTCTCTCTCTCTCTCTCTCTCTCTCTCTCTCTCTCTCTCTCTCTCTCTCTCTCTCTCTCTCTCTCTCTCTCTCTCTCTCTCGTATCATCAAGAGGGTAATCTAAAGTTAATTTGCAGAATTTCAATAACCCTTGGCATTTGTAAATAGTTTCTTTAGTAAATAAAGAGTTCAATTGAAAATAGATACATTTTATTGAAGAGTTTTAAATATATTCTTAGTAAAATATGTTACAAACTGACTTATAAATATAAATCTTATTTACAGATAGTCACAGAGCTTGGCATCAGTTACAGATTAGTCAGGGTTTTTTTTTGTTTTTTTAGGGCTTAAGTATCTCATGGGGGAAATAAGTCTGGATGGTGGGTATCCGTAACGTTTAGAGATGTTATGATCCTTCTGCCTCTGAACAAAGCACTGTAGCCTCCCCTTGGAGGTATGTTGACAGGCTTACTCCCTCTCCAGTTGTGATTTCCTTTTCATAGCCTCTCTCTCCTCTCTCTGTTCTGGTGGAATAGGTATGGAAACCTCAAGCTCTTGGAGAGGCTGTTGACAGAAGGATGGAGTGAAGTTGTCCACTCTGCTGGGTACATTGATAGGAAGCTGCAGGTTAGAAAGCTGGTGCTTCTGGTTGAAAGGAGCTTGAATGGGGATAGTGGTTTGGCTGACCTTTTTAATGCATGTCACTGCAGCTTTCCGTTCTATGGATATCACTGGGAAGTGTTTGGGATTCTCTATAACTGAAGCTTTGTTTTCCCCACGTTGTTTGATTTCACTGGTTTTAATGCCAGGAGCTGGAATGGGGATAGTGGTTTGGCTCACCTTTTCAATGCATCTTACTGCAGCTTCCTGTTCTATGGATATCACTGGGAAGTGTTTGGGATTCTCTATAACTGAAGCTTTGTTTTCCCCATGTTGTTTGATTTCACTGGTTTTAATGTCAGGTCTTGTGTACTCATGTATTTTAAATAGCCTAGGCCTGGCATTAATACCGACACCTTTAATTCCAGAAATACTGTCCTGTTTTTTGGCCATGAACCTTTTAATCGCATCAGTAAGAGACCACTGAACATGAGAAGCAGAAGTCTGGCTTTGGCGTCCTTGCATTGGTCCAAGCTTATTTCCAAGTGTAATGGATTCTGCGGGTGCCCCTGGACCTGTGGGACCTGCTTTTTTACCCAATGGGTGAAATACTTGAACAGAGTTAATCATTTGGAGGCTGAGGTTGCTGTGATGGGCTTTCACCTTTCCTTGTTCAGAAGGTTCCAATGACTTCTTGCCCTTCCCAAGAACTTCTGAATTCACTCCAGGCTGATTAGCACTTTTTCTTTTGAGAGCTTTGGGGTTATTATCAGTACCACAAGCCAGCGCTTGCTCAAAACTGAAAACGCTGGTCTGGTTCTTTGTTTTCTTCACTAGCTGCTTAATATTGCTGTTCTGTTTACGTTTGATCCCCATCTCTTGAGGTGTCTTCCGCTCAGGACTATGAGTAACTGCAGGAGACTTTGCATCTTTACATTTGATCCCCATCTCCTGAGGTGTCTTCCGCTCAGGACTATGAGTAACAGCAGGTGTTTTTGCATATTTACGTTTGATCCCGATCTCCTGAGGTGTCTTCCGCTCAGGACAATGAGTAACTGCAGGAGTCTTTGCATTTTTAAGTTTGATCCCCATCTCCTGAGGTGTCTTCCGCTCAGGACTATGAGTAACTGCAGGAGTTTTTGCATATTTACGTTTGATCCCCATCTCCTGAGGTGTCTTCCGCTCAGGACTATGAGTAACTGCAGGAGTCTTTGCATCTTTACGTTTGATCCCTATCTCCTGAGTTTTCTTCAGTTTAGGATTAATATGAGTAACAGCAGGTGTCTTTGCATCCATTGTACCTTCACGGCTTTGCTGCATCTTTTCAGATACCTTATTGGAAATGTGGGCACCTGAGAGACAAACACGTTTCATCTTTTTTAACAGAACAGCCTCGTCACCAGATTGTGGGCCATGGGGTGACTTCCCTGGTATAGGAGCAGAAGAATGATTTACTGGCTTTGACATTGGTTTTACCTTCTTTTGCAGTGCAGTTTGAGGGACTTGATCCTTTGCAGCTGAATAAAGGATCTTTTTCTTCTTTGTTTCCACTTTGGAGCACTTTGGTACCCCCTCAGACTTTGACGGACACTCAGTCTTCACTGAACTCAGCACGTTATTACGAACCTTCTGAGCAATATGTGAGGGGGCCTTCACCTCTGAAGATCTCTTCGCCATATCTTTTAACCCACCCCTTTTCCACACTGGCACATATAACTCTTTGTTGCTTTGCACATCAATATGTAACTTTGAGAGGTGGCTCAGCTTCCGAGCTGGTTGAGTTGGGTACATTAGAGGTGGTTCACTTTTTTCATTAGCAGCAAGCTGAACTGCTCCTTGTGTAATTAAACTGGCCTGGGAAATATGTTGGGCTCCAAGCGAGGTCTGACACACTGTAACAAAATCAAAAAGGAGAAATAATCAATTATCATAAATACCAACACATTGTACATAATAACACAAAGGAAGAAAAGCAAACACATGCTTAATCCCTTCAGTATTGGCGAGGACTACATACTGTAGAGTTCTATATATTTGTAACACTACAGTGGCGAATGACCGTAATTAAAGATCTTTATAACAGGTAATGGTATCGGTCAAGGAGAAGATTTTGAACAATGATTAGTAAAGATTCTCCATATCTCACCTTGTAAGGTCTGCATTCCTCTAAGGGGTATGAATGGTGGCTGCTGAAGTTGTGCATACTGGGTGGCCATTATACAAGGCCCTATTGTAGCACGTCTTTCCAAATGTGTGTTGGGACGGAAAGTAACAGGCTGCGTTGTGGCTTCTCCCCTAACCTGTCCTGCAAATCCTGTGTATCCTCCTGTAGCAGTGTGGTAGAATCCTCCGTTCATGTCCGATACACGAGGGTAAGCGCGTGTTGCCTGTGGGATCTGCTGTAGATACATTGGTGTTCCTGCAGACCCTTGTTGCAAAATCATGCCTTGGGCCCCATGTCTGTAGACTTCTGTATTCCTCCCTACTGGGTGGAAGCTGTTGCTCCATGAAGGGTAAGCAGTGGTGACTGCAGGAGCACTGCAGGTCGGTGGAGGGTTCACAGCAGAGGCATTTAAAAACTGATCTGTAAGGAAGAAAGGTAAAAGTGAAGGGCGTGAAAAGCACAATCAAGGCACATTTCTTTAACACACGGGGACTCAACTCCAGTCTTCAAGCCCCCGCAACAGGTTAACTTTTCAGGATAATCCAGCTTTAGCACAGGTGGCACAATCACTCAATCAGCCTCTGATTGAGTCACCTGTGCTGAAGCAGGGACTGATTGAGCCAGCTGTGCTGAAGCAGGGACTGATTGAGCCACCTGCGCTGAAGCTGGGATATCCTATAAGCCTGACTTTGGGGGGTTAGGACTGCTTTAACAGACCTGTGAAAAGATATTCTTGATATCAAATACATATGAAATACATAGAGATGCTCACTTGGCTTGGTATTTTTATTTTGCCTTTAAAATATTTGGGGTTTTGGTTCTGTTTTTGAATAAAGTTTTTGGGGGTCTTTGTTTTGTTATGAATAGCAAGCACTAACAGGGAAAATGGCTTGCTGGGAAACACATTTATTTGATTATCAATGTTACAGACCGCTACTCTGATCAATAGTGGTCAGAAGCTTCAATATTTTAAATACATTTTTAAGCAAGCTCCATTTACAGTAAAGCATAAAGCAACTGTAAATATTCCTGTATATTCATTTGCATGTCTTAGACAGGTCTAAAACCCTGTCTTTCACCCTTATCACCCAGCACACAGCACTTCCACTGCAGCAAGGGATTCTGGGAAATGATATGCAAATGAGCACACAGTGCCACCTTTTATCTCAAGCTCACATTACATGAGCAACCCATAGCCAATGCATGCTGCTTTAGACACAGCTTTTAAGCAAGGGCTTGGGAGATGCAAAGCCAGTAAACCCACTCACAGCATATATATATATATATATATATATATATATATATATATATATATATATATATATATATATATATATATATATATATATATATATATATATATATATATATATATATATATACACATTAATGATGTGCTGGGATGTAACAGAAAACTATTCCTATGTAGTTTTCGACACCAAGTGGCAACTGACATATATAACTTGTGCAGTCCATCACCTGCTTTCATGTCCACCTCTGAACACAATGACAATTGTAGATGTACCATAGCTTTCGGAACTGGATCTTTAAAAATAAAAAAATAAAAATTGCCTGTTCCTACAGTGGTAGTTTGTGGTAATATTATGGTGTGGTATTCTGAGACATGTCTGGTATATTGAGGTATCTGGAGGAGCACTCAGGTCAGCTATATCTGTAAATCAAGTGGCAGATTCTGCCCTCGTTTTGTGGCTTTGTTTTTTTGGGGGCCTTTGCATAACTGTAGAGTAGTGGTTTCCAACCTTTTTTTGGTTAAGGAACCCAATGTGAAATTCTGTGGGACCCCAACCCTCTCTAACAGCGAGTCTAAGATGAGATGCATTGTAATATATCCCAACCCTATCTAATAGCGTGTCTGAGATCAGATGAAGTGTGAGGAACCCCAACCCTCTCTAATAGCGCTTCTAAGATCTGATGCATTGTACTGTAAATTCTTCTGTATTAAGTACAATTTTAAAATGACCTGAAATTACAGCGAACTCTTTAGGGATGCCCGGGGAATCCTAGGGTTCCTAGGAACCTTGGTTGAAAAACACTGCTGTAGACAATAATTTAAGGATATGGCTGAAAGTAGTCGAACATTACACCCCAGGGTGTAGAATTGGTCCAATAGTTATTGACCTAAACTTAGGGCAAGGAAAAAGCACGCCTTATACATAACTAATCCTACTGTATACACTAAGGTCCCTGTGTCTTTTTTTACTATCCCATAGATCCCATAGACGTTTGCCGCTTTGACATTTATGTATACAGTACATGTGTTCTTTTCTATACATTACTGTTCAAATCATTTAAGATTTTGAATTACAAGCCAGATATAAAAGTAAATACAATAAAAAAAATGTGTGTATGTATCTATAAGAGATCAGTATTGACATTTATAAAAAAAATATCCGATCAAGGCCACGTACCTAACCCCTTGTGTGTTGTCTACCCCCCCCCCCCCCATCCGTCTTCTTTTTCCCATCCATTGATATGAGTCATATTATCTGTTCTGTACCCCATAAAACATTGTGCAAGTAAACAATTAAAAAATATAGATATTATCCATTTCTTTTTTGGTACAGTATTTAAAGGTCATGTTGCTTCCTACCTGCCATGATACAGAGTTAAGGTGGAGATAATTAGTCTCTCTGTACAGCACCACACTTTTCCTATCTCTGAGATGTCCACGAAACTACCGGTTTCCTTTGGGAACTAATTCAAGTCACGCACAAACAAGTTTACATTTGTGTATTTATCTCAGTCTCTAAGGCGATTCCATGATGTCATTACAGAACACGGCTGCTGGCATCTCCTAGGAGGCTCAATGATGCTGTCTCGTGATGTCATAATAGAGAAATCAGTTACTTTGACATTTAATTTCAAGGGGTTGAGAAGTGGTTAACTAGAGTAGCAGTCATAAAAATCACAGCTGCTGTGATACATTGTATTACGTACATTGGGTGACACAAGTACACATATGGACAGTGCCACTGACAGCAGTGGGATCAACATACTGTATCACTGGGTTCAAATGCATTGACTTCATGGCAAGATAAAGTATCATCCCCTTATGTATGTCACATGTAAAACGCTGAGAAGTTACTGTGTATGTCAAACAGAATAAATAACACCACCTGCACGGATACAATCAGTCATTTGTCAGCTCCTACTAAGGCCAGGCTCAGTATTTCTCCTTTTTAAACACATTTGAAGCTCTCTCTCTGTGGTCTATGTATCAAGGCAATTTTGGAGCAAAACCCTGCACTTACTGTATTTACTGTATCTAAGCCTTTTGCTCCAAATTGTGCCCCATCTTCCTCAGCTTGTACATTGGGGAGAGTCAGTAGGAGGAGTTGGGGGGGAGTTACATGGTGCACAGATTATAATGAGATGTATCACATTCTGCATCTGTCCCAGCATGCACCATGGGGAGAGTCAGTAGGAGGAGTTGGGGAGGAGTTACATGGTGCACAGATTATAATGAGATGTATCACAGTCTGCGTCTCTGCCCCAGCATGCACCTTGGGGAGAGTCAGTAGGAGGAGTTGGGGGAGTTACATGGTGCACAGATTCTTTTGAGATGTATCACAACTTGCATATCTCTGATACTTTTTTTTTTTAACCTTTTATTTGCCCCCCAAAAATCCTCCATATCTGAAGTGCCATAAGTCTAACATTGACCAGGCCCAAAGCCCAAGCAGTGGCAATAGCAGCTTGTCTGAACAAACACCTGTGCTGTGGGTGGTGGTGGTTGTTGTTGTTGTTGTTGATTTTTGTTTCTGTTTTTTCTAACAGTCGAAAAACAGGGGAGAGCGCGCACGCAGTCCCCCACTACCAGAAATTGTGCAGTCGAGTTTCCCGCATGTGGGGAAATCGCAGAGGTCAGCTAGCTCCAAGTGCAATGAGCAAGCCTCGCCCTGGGAGAGCCGCCTGCAGGATCGTGGCTTTTTTTTTTTTTTTTTTTTTTTTTTAAAGGTTTTTATTTCCACAGAAATAACTGTTACAACATTGGGTATTCCCAAGCATAAACGCAATAAAACATATATATCTTCAAACTCACAAATAACCCCCACCCAATCTTAAAGTTCTGAAATAAACTTTACATTCATCTATCCCAACGTAAATTCTCTTATATCTCTCTAAACATCCGGGTATGCCTTCCACGGTCTAGCTCCCAATACTATTTCATACGCTTTCATCGCCTTTTCCATATCCCTTACTGCCTCTGGCTTATCTCCCGGTTTTACTTTTGCTAACGCCCTTGTTAAAACCCCATGTCCTGTTAAGCTCGCATTATATCGTCTTTTCCTTTCCAATTCCTTTTTCTCCCCTTGTTGTTTCTTTTTACTTTCCTTTTCTCCTGCTGATATTTTCCCTCCTTCACACTCACTCCTGCTTGCTCCACTCACCATCCGTTTTGGTGCCTCTAACCCCCTTGCCTCTTGCTTACTTGATTCACATCCACTGCTACTAACAACTTCTATCCCTCCCACCTTTTCTTATTTCTTTTCTAGTCTTTGCTCTCTACTTCCTCCACTTTCAGACGAGGAGATTTCTCCCCAATCACTCCCACTGCTCCCATCTATTACAGGTGCAATTCCCAGAGATTTTGTCCCTACAACACCTGGGTTTCCCTTAACTTCACTACCCTCATTCTCCCTTTTCACTGGCATACTACTTTCCGGGGTCTCCTCCACCACTGTCACCTCTGCCGAGCTCACCAGGGTCACCTCTGGGGACCTTACCCGCTTTTCTACTTCCTTCTCCTCCCGAATATCCTCCTCCTTACTAATTTCCTCCTCACTAATATCCTCAATTTCACCCAATAAAAACTTCCCCTCTTCTCCTTCGATTGGGACTGCTCTGCCCTCCTTTATCTCCACCAACTGTATATGCTCTTTTTTCAATTCCTCGTATTCCCCTTTTGTAATGTTTTTCCTATGATGCATTAGTTTGTCTAGCCTCTCTATTATTTGCTGTTCTGTACTCCCTACATGTTGTTTTCTAAAAATTCTTGTCCAAAACTTTACCTCCCCTACTGCCTTCTCAAACTCTAGCATTTTCTCCTGTAAAGTACGCTTACTTGGTACTTCTTCTGCCTGTTCCCCACATACCCTCTCAACCTTCTCCCTGGGTCCTCCTCTACTTTCCTCCTCTCTATCTTGGTTACCCTCTTTTCTTTGCTGATTTTTCCGTTTTTGTGATTTCTTTTCTCCTACTTCCATTTCCTCCACCTCCTCTTGGGAAATCTCCCCCTTTCCTTGTACATCTTGTATTTCCATACTTTCTGCCCAACTAGGACTCCCCACCACCAGGGTTTCTACTTCTACTCCCCCTGTCTCTTTCTTACCCTGTACATCTTGAACCTCCATACTTTTTTTCAAAACCTGCCCACACCCTCCCCCCTCTTCCTTCCCCCAATAAAGTTCTGAGCAACAGCATCCAAAAACAAATCTTCCTCCTTTTTTTCCTGAGCGTCTCTCTCTCTGCTTGACAAAGAAACCGCCTCCACCTGTACCACACCCACCCCCTCCCGGGTCCCCTCATCCGTTCCTGGAAAATCTTCAGACATCCTCATCTCTGTGGCCTGCGCATAAGTCCGCTTTTTACATTGTCTCGCCAAATGTCCACTTTCACCACAGAGGTCACATCTTTTGGGGTCTTTGCAATTAAAGGCCGTGTGTCCTTCTTTGCCACAATTGCGACAAACAAAACCATCTCTCTCACAATATTCCTTCGTGTGACCAAAACGATAACATTTCCTACAAAATATAGGCTGGCCTGGGTAGCTCAAAAATCCTCTGTTACCACCGATACTGAAGCTTCCAGGGGGGTGAAGAACTCCCCCTATACAGGTTGGGTCCGGTTTGAAACGGACCCAGTACCTCCTCTTTCCGTTAAACATCCCGTATAGGTTCTGTACCTCCACTCCACCTTTCACCGAGGTGCAGTACCTGCTCAGAAAGCACTCGATATCCTTCTTCTCCACGTACGGGTTATAAAGATGTATCACCAAAGGCTTTTCTTCCAGCGTGAAACTTGGGCTCACAGTAATCCCTCGTAAACACTGCAGAGGAGCTTCGACACTTTTTTTTTTAAACTTTTTTATTCAACACCTTTTTTAAATTTACAGACTTTTTGACAACCAAAAAAACACATCATTTTTACAGCCATATAACATTAACAAGACACAAAACATGCTATATTTACATTTTCTTCCTCCTTCCTTTCCCCACAGAAAATTACTGTTCAAACTCACAATTACACCCTCTTTCATCCCATTCTGTCACCATTCTTCCTTCCCAGCCATCCCTCCCTTCCATACATTTCCGTATGCTTTTCCCCACGGCACCCGCCGCGGAGGGGACCCCCGGCCCACCTCTTCTCTCCGGTAACTCCACGTAAAGGGACCCAGACTGTACTACTGTACTTCTCACAAAAACTCAAACTCTTCCTCATAAATACGCTCTTTCCCTTTCCGTAAAAGCAAACGCATTCGCTCACTTCCATTCCCACAACTCAACAACAGTAGATTCAAACACTTTTTCTATTACCTCCTCAATTCTCATTCCCAAAGGTAATTCACATTATCTCACGATGTACAATCCCCTTTTGCCTTACGATCTGGCAGAACATACTTCAAAACCACACAAGTTACAAACCCCTCCTCCTCCTTCTCTCTAGTAACTCTTTCAACACTTAACCATCTTATTCCAGCTATTCACTTTCCACAATGCATCACTTTCCATTTTCCCCAACCTTTTCTGATCCAACAAGTAGTACGTATACATTTTACTTAAAATTATCCTAGTACATGCTTTCACATCTAACGTTTCATTATTGAATATCATCATACTTCTTACCATCCACACAACCTCTTTCACACAATTCATTATTTTCCATAATACCCAACCTTTTTCCCCTTTTAACTCACTTAACCCATAAAGCATCATATTAAACTCCAATATATGGATTCCTCCTAAATCTCTAATTAGCTTCGATAGGTTTTTCCACACAGCCCTCACAAAAAAACAGTTCCAAAATAAATGTACTATGTCTTCTACTCCACCACACCCTTCCCTTGGACACCTATCCGACAATGTCATACGTCGTCTCTTTTGGAAGACTCGGACTGGCAGACACTTGTGCACAGCCATCCAAGCAATATCTTTGTGAATATTAGATAGACCCTTGAAATCTATGTTCTTCCACATCAGTTTTAATTGTGAAATATTCAGATTTCCGCAGCATTCATAACTGTCTCTGTCCAGAATCACAGCCCTTATTTTCCTATGATCTTCCCATAAGGACTTTTCTACATCCCTTAAATTAAAACCTCTTATGAAATGTTCAATGACCCTATAATTATCTGGGGTCACAAAACAGAGTGGCCTCCTCAAATCTTTTCTGTACAGTCCCAGCCTCCTTAACATGCCCCCTGCCGCATACCTTGCTAAACAGGCCGCCTTTGTATCCTCACTCTGAATTCTCTTTATACAGAGCTGGGCATATTTTGCTCCCAGGATAACTTCTATCCTGGGGGCCCCTTTTCCACCTTTCCCTTTTTCCTTCCATACAATTTCTCTCTTTAATCTCATTTTTTGACCCCCACAGGAACATGAACAAAAACTGAGTAATTTTTCTAATCCATTTTGCCGCGGGGGGAAACACCAGCCCTATGTGAAGTAAAATTGGTACCAACACCGCTTTTGTCACCAATATCTTCCCTTCCATAGAAAGCTTCCTTAGGGTCCAAAAATTGATTTTTTTTTCTATTCTTTCCCCTACCGTTACCCAATTTGACTCCCCTGTTGTAAGGAATCAGGGATCGCGGCGTTCGCGCCCTGGTTCCTCTGCTCATATATTCCCTCCTGCTGCCGTGGCGCGCATCCCTCGCCAGCGCCACTCACCTCCGGCGGTTCTGGGGGTTCCCCGTCGTCCTCGGCGTCCCCGGCTTCCAGCAGTACCTCACGCGGCCGCCATGTTGCTCGGGCGCGCGCCTGAACAGCGCGCGCCGGGCGAAGTTAATTTATTCACTGCTCTGGCAGTGAAGACCCGCCCCCAACACAGGAATAAGATCTCCTGTCAAGACAAGAGTCCTCACCTGCCTGCCAATCAAGGGAACCTATCCAGGATGGCTCCACGCAGTCCTCCAGGTCTGCCTTCACTTCTGATTGGTCAGCCACACTTTATAATGCCAGTCCTTCCTATCATTCATTGCTCAACATAGTTTTCACTTGGATTACTACTCTGGCGTTTTCTCTCTTATTCTCTCAGGTTACGACTTGGCTTGGCGGACGTCTCTCTCTGGCTCTTGACCCCTGCTTGGACAAACGACCTTCCGGAATTCTCCAATCCCAGACCTTGGCTAACGGCAATGACAACGGCATTTCTACACCGGTACCGGCAAGTATTGCTAGCTAAATACACCTGGCCTGGCAACGCCAAATCAGCACACTCCGGACACGCTCCCTTTGCTGCGGGTGCGTGCTTCTATACGTTCCTCACCTCAGTGAAAGGAACAGGTCTGGTCTGCGGGCAGCACCGGCGTAACACCTGTAAAGTCCTCATCAAAATAAACCCCTAGCAGTCTTAGCTGTTCCCCTTCCACAGGGATCCCACACTTTCCTAAATCATGCCAATCCCCAAAGGCCTTACAAGCACTTTTCCCCCAATTCACTCTCAGCCCTGAAGCGTGACAAAAGGTATCAATATGTAACTGCGCTCTATGAAGAGCCGCCTGTGTAGTACACACCAGGGTTAGGTCGTCCATGTAACCTAGGACTTTGACGTTTCTTCCCCCACTCCCTGGGATTTCAACCCCTCTCACCACCTTGTCCGCTCTGATAATTTGCAGCAAAGGCTCTATAGCGCAAATAAACGCCAACGGGGACAGAGGACACCCCTGCCTTACCCCTGATTTCACCCAAATTTTCTCAGTAAAGCAGCCGTTTACTAAAACTCTACTGTTAATACCTTTATATAAACTTCCTATCCATCTAACGATTTCCATTGGTATTCCTAACTTTCCCAGAACTTTAAACAAAAAGGCATGAGACAAAAGATCATAAGCCTTCTCAAAATCAATATTTGCAATAACTAGTGGTTGTTTCCGCTCCAAACAATACCAAATTAAATCCCTCAGGAGAATTAGATTCCCTACCATCTGTCTCCCTGGTACACCACACACCTGCTCCTCTTCCACCAATTTACATAAGAAAGGCTTCAGTCTTTGCATTATCACTTTTGCCACAATTTTATAATCTGAATTCAGCAGGGTTATGGGACGCCAATTTTTAAGGTCTTTTTTGTCCCCCTTTTTTTTGAATATTAATGCAATTATACCTTCTTTAAAGGATTCCGGCGTTTCTCTTAACTTAAAAATTGTGTTGCATAACTTAAATACCTCTTCTCTAATTATGTCCCACATATAGGAGTAAAATTCATGTGGTAACCCATCCTTGCCAGGTGATTTCCCTTTCCTTCCATTCCTTATTACCTCATTTAATTCTTCACTGTTTAAATCTCTCACCAAGAAAACCTGATCATCTTTACTTAGCTTTTTCTCAATTTTTTCAACTAAATCTTTTTCTAAGGACATATCACGATCCTTTTCCTCATATAATTTGGAATAAAAATTCTCACAAACTTTCAGAACTTTTCCCGTTTCCTTTACCTCTGCCCCCTCTTCATTCAACACAGGAATTAGGCTTGACTTCCCTGTAAACGCTTTTTTAAAGAAAAAAGAGGTACATTTTTCATTCTTTTCAACCGCTTCCACTCTTGCAGCATGAATTATCCTTCTACCTCTTTTTTCCAGTAATTCCTCAGACTCCACCCTAACCCTCTTAAGATCTCCCTCCACATCCTTTCCCATCTCTTTTAACCTGAGGAGAAACTGTTTTCTCAGGATCACCCTCCTGTAATCTTCCTCCTGTTCTTTTGCCAACTCCTTACCTTTCCTATTAAAAAACTTTTTTGTTTCAATTTTTACCCACTCCCACCATTCCAGTATTCCCTTGTATTCCCCCATTCTCCTCTTTAAATAAACATACAATTTCCCATACTGAAACTTGATCCCAGGTTTTTCTAATAGTGAAACATTAAGTTTCCAGTAACCCCTTCCATACTTTTCCACTCCCTCTACTTCTATTTTACATACAACACATGCATGGTCAGAGAAAAGTACTCTTAACCCCTTCCAGCTCTCCACCTTCAACCCTTCAGAAATAAAAATATGGTCAATTCTAGACTTTACCCCTCCACTCTCACAAAACCAAGTGAATTCCCTTTTTTCTTTCCCCCACACCTGAAAAGTATCCCTAAAAGAAAAATCTCCCATAATTGTTTTCAACAGTACCCCAGAATTGTCAGGCTTACTCCTGTCTGCACCCCCACCCTATCCCCCTCCCTAATTATACAATTAAAGTCTCCTAACACAAAAGTTTTCATTCTTCCTGGTAAAAACAACCTAAGTTTCTCAAACAGCAACCTCCTTTGATTTTCCTTTGGAGCTGCATATATATTAAATATTCTGAAACATTCCCCCTTCCACTTCACCAAAACAAAAAATAACCTTCCCGGTTCAATTACCTCACATTTGCATATTTTGAACTCTTTCCCCTTAAATAATATCCCAATCCCACTGTTTCTGCTCTCTAGGCAGCATGACCACGCAGATTCCCCCCACACCCACTCTTCTTCTTTTGGGGGTTCAGTGATCGTACATTCTTGTAAACAAAAAATATCACATCTTTCTTTTGCCAGTAAGTCAAATATTCTCACTCTTCTTGTACGCTTCTTTAAGCTTCGTACATTTAACGATGCCAGCGTCAAAGTCATTTCTTCTTATACTAGCGTAACATGAAAAAGGCACAATCCCAGGTAACAATTATAAAAAATATACTTAGCTCTGTCCAGCACCTTCCACCGTGGGGGAACCCCAGAGACGGAAATCCAAGCATCAACTTCTCTGCCGCAGTTTCATCCGCATAGGAAAGGCTCTGCCCTCCTGGTGAACCCTGCCCATCCGCCACGCCCGTCAAAGGATACGCCGGGGAGCGCAAGGGGCTAGCATCCAACCCACCACGCCCACCAACTCCCCCGAATCAAAAATCACACTGGTCTTCTCTTCCTCTTCTCCTCCCAGGCATTTTGCCTTTGAAGGAGCAAGATTTTCTTCCTCCATCTTCCTCTTTGGCGGACGTTCCCCTCCTTCCAATATCTCCATACCCTCTTCCGTAATTTGCTGATTAAGGACTTCCACATCAGGATAAATGGCCTTCAGTCCTGGGGTTCCCTCGCCTTCTCCTTGCATCAGGTCAGGCTCCTCCCCCTCTCCTGTGTCCGGCTCCGCCTCCTCTACTGTTGCTTCCCCCCATGCCTGGCCCTCGTTCTGGAGAGCATTCTCAGCTGAAACCACGGGTGTTTCCTCCATACACTCAAACAGATCTGAGTCTGAATCTGGCAGCTCCTCCTCAGCTGCTGCTTCACCCCTCGTTAAGGCCTCATCAGTGGGAGCCTCCGCAGCTGGTTCCACGGGCGTCGCCTGTCTGCTTTCAACTCCATGCAGCATATCATACTCACTCTCCGCCTTAACCCATCCCTCTGGGCGCTCTGCAATCTCCCTTCTCCTCACAGCCTGTGCATATGACTTATTTTTTGCACAAAATCTCGCCATGTGCCCTGTTTCTTGACATAAATCACATCTAGATGGCTCCTTGCACTCTGCAGCGTGGTGTCCCTCCTTCCTGCATTTGCGGCAAACTATTACATCTTCTTTAGTACAGCCCTCCTGTGTGTGCCCATACTCCATGCACTTCCTGCAATATTGCGGCTGGCCCCGGTAGTACAAATACCAGCGGTTTCCTCCAATGTTAAAGGTCCCTGGGGGGTGCATGACTCCCCCCACTCCATCTGGGGACATCCTCAGCTTGCACCAATATCTAGTCTTTCCATTATAAATGCCAAGCCGGCTTTTCAGTCTCTGTCCTTCCTTGACACTCTCACAATACCGTGACAGGAACACCAAAATATCCTCGTCTGGTGTAAAAGGGTTATACGTGTGCACAATTATAGCAACTTCTCCTCTTGCAAACAAGGGTAACAACTCTACACCTCGCATACAGTCCACATCCTTTTCCCTCTTTGCTCTTTCCATAACACCCGTACATTGCCCACCTGCAACAAAAGCCACATCATAAAAGTACTGTTTCGGAAATTCCTGGATGCAATAAATTTCTCCATGTTCAATCTTCAGTGTGTCTTCCAATATCTGACTGTAGAACTCCTCCATCCTCAGAAATTTGGGAGCCTTATCCAATCTGAATCTGATGGTGCTTTGAACAAAACTTCCACGATTATCCATTCTGCTTCTCAAAAAAAAGGTCTTCCACCCAAACACGATACTTCAAAGCTCTGCTCCTGAGGCACAAGGCTATGCCTGCTCCAGCAGCGCCCCCCGCAGGATCATGGCTACGTAGTGTACTCCCCTGCCAGGTAAGTATGAGTTGGAATGGCGCTGGGGGGCAACTAGCCCTGTCCCAGGACAAGTGTCACCCTTGTGGAGAGAGCAGCCTGTCATTGGTGCAGCGGCAGCAGCAGCAGCAACAGCAGCAGCGGCAAGCACCACAGTAGCTGAGGCCTAGTATCTGAGCCAGAACCTGCAGCAAGGATCAGCTTAGGCCATTCCATGCAAACATTTGAGCAGCAGCAGCAGCAGCAGCAGCAGCAGCAGCAGCGAATATCTGTCAAACAACATAGATCCAAGACATCCCCTCCCTAGAAGCAATTCCCCTCCCCCTGCCCATCCATCCATCAAGCAACCAGAGAAGCCAAGCTTCGCCGCAAGGTACTTCTTCTTGGTTTTAAAAGGAAGAAGCAATCACTTTGAACACCGCTCAGCTCTGTCATTTCAGCTGGCGGAGAGACCGATAGACAGACAGACAGACAGACAGACATGGGGACACCATATTTCTGGGGTGGCTTTCTACATCTTCCCTACCTGCTTGCACTCTCTCTGCTGCTGCTGCTGCTGTTGCTGCTGCATAAAAAGGGAGAGATGCCCAGTCCTGCTGTCAAACTTGACACTTTGCCCCTTACCAGCATGGCTGCTTACATGGCATTTGCATAAATATAGAAGCAAGCTAACACTGTCTGCTGCTCAATAGTCAATGTCATAGTCAATGCAGGGGCGTAGAGAACCGTCTTTCTTTCCCACAAAGAAGAGTACAGCGCCTGCTGGAGAAGTTTAGGGTCGGATAAAACCCTTTGATAGGTTCTCCTGTAGGTAGTCATTGAGGACCTTCAATTCCGGTTCTGAGAGGGAATAAATTCTTCCAAACGGAATAGCAGCACCCGGTAATAATTCAATGGGACAGTCATAAGAGCGATGTGGGGGAAGCGTATCCGCGTTCTTCTTGTCATTCACATCTAAAAACTCAGAGTAAGGAGCCGGCAGAAGATTTTCTTGAGACGAGGAAATCTTCTGTATTCCTACACACTCTGGTATAGGAGTTTTAGGTAGACAGGCTAGCTGACAGTGCTCCGAGGGAAACGTGAGTGTCTTGGTCTTCCAGTCGATTAGTGGGTTATGGATCATGAGCCATGGAATTCCCAGAATCACTAGAAACAAAGGTGATGGAATGAGACCAAAGGAAATCTTCTCCTGGTGATTGGGCTCCATGATTAGTGTTAAGTTACAGGTTTCATGGGTAACAGGTCCAGAGCTCAAGGGAGAACCGTCAACGATTTCCATCCTTTCTGGTGATTCCTTGGCTACAAATGATACCGAATTGTTCTTGGCGAATTCTATGTCCATAAAATTCCCTGCTGCCCCTGAGTCGACCATTACTGTGGTTGAAAAATGATGTGTTCCTTCCTCGATTATAATAGGAACCAGGAGGTGAGGGTGTAGCGAAGGAGGGTTATCTTTCCTTTGAGAAGCAGAGAGAACAGTTTTTGAAATAGCGTGCAGCTGATTTCTTCTAGGGCTCTGGAAAGAAGACTGCCTGGACTTGTTTGGGCAATCAGCGAGATAGTGCCCATCGTTTCTGCAATATAAACAGAGATCTTCTGTTCGGCGTCTATTCCTTTCCCCGGTTGAGATGGGTCCCCGCAGTGTATTTACTTGCATCGGCTCCTCCTCAGTCTCCCTGGAACGTCTTGGGGTACTGACATCTCTAAACACGGGGTTGCTTGGCATGAACCCCTGTCTCTCCAATCGTCTTTCCGTAAGCCTGCGATCAATTTGGATGCATAAACGGACAAAGTCCTGAAATCTCTCTGGGGTCTCCACCCGGGCTAGTTCGTCTTTAACTTGCTCCGAGAGACCCTGCCGAAAATGATATTTCTGCGCGGCCTCATTCCACTCAGTATCGTTAACCCATCTGCGGAATTGAGCGACGTACTCAGCTGCCGAGCGTCTTCCTTGACGAAGATTGTTTAGAGTTGCCTCAGCGGTTGCATTACGATTTGGGTCATCAAAAATAAGACTCATGGCATCGATGAACTACTCCAGGTCCCTTAGTAGTGGGCTATCCTGTTCTAACATAGGGGAGACCCAAGCAAGGGCCTCATCCTTGAGCAGGGTTATGATCAGTCCAACCTTGGCTTCGTTGGTATTATAGATGGTAGGCTGAAGCTTGAACACATGTCTGCATTGATTAAGGAAATCCCGAAAAGATTGTCTTTTTCCTCCAAATTTTTCCGGAAGGGTTACACGGGCCGCGGTTTGCACAGTCAGAGTCTTTTGAACAGATGCGGTGATTAAAGCTGCACGTAGTTCACGGTTTTCAGCTACTGCGGCGGCAGCTCGTTCCTCTGAGCGGAGGGCACATCCTTCCGCGCAGACGACACATTATTCCCAGCGGGCATCACGTTCTACCTGGCGGGCATCCCGTTCTTTCCGGAGGGTATCCTGTTCTTCCACGTGACCAAGACATTTGATAAGGTGTCCTTGTTGTTCTTGGAAACCAACCATGATACGTTGTAAGTCCTCCTGCAGTGTCCGAGCCTGGGCCAGATCTGTTCCGGCGGAATCCATGGTAAGGCATGTTTATTCTGTCAAGGATTGGACTTCGGCTGAAGTGGATCCCAGTGGCAGGAACAGCAGGATCCCGGTGGCCAAGCATGGGAACAGCAGGCTAGAGAATATGACATTACTCCCCCCTCCCAAGAGCGTTCTCCGGACGATCCTTGCTATGGCTTGTCTGGATATCTCCAGTGAAAAGCTTTGACTAGTCGCGGAGCATGTACAAAATCTTTGGATTCCCTAGACCTTTCCTCTGGGCCATAGCCCCCCCAGTGAACCAGGTACTGTAGTTTCCCTCGGTGTAACCTGGAATCCAAAATTCTCTCCACAATGAATTCCTCTTCGTTATCCACGAGGACGGGTTCAGGGGGAGGAAGTCTCCGTCCAGAAAACGGATTCTCACAGAAAGGTTTCATCAGAGAAGAATGAAACACAGGGTGTATTTTGATGGTCTCAGGAAGCTCTAATCTGAAGGACACTGGATTTATTAGTGCTGAGATGCGAAATGGCCCGATGTATTTTTGGCCCAATTTAATGGTTGGAACCTTTAGACGTAGATTTCTTGTGGAAAGCCAGACTTTATCCCCGACTTGAAATTCTGGGGAGGGTCTGCGGTGTTGGTCTGCTGCTCTTTTGTACTTTACTTGAGTCTCACGAAGTGTCTCTTTGAGGGTCTCCTGGATGTCTCGCAGAGTCTCCAGTTTCTCTGTAACTGCCGGAATGGGGCCCGAAGATGGAAAACGAGGAATAAAGGTTGGATGAAATCCATAATTTGAGAAAAAGGGGCTCTTCTGAGTCGAAGAATGATGTGAATTGTTGTATGAAAACTCAGCTAATGGTAGGAAATCAATCAAGTCATCCTGGAGATGACAAACAAAACATCGTAAGTATTGTTCCAAAGTCTGATTGGTTCTTTCTGTCTGGCCATTGGATTGTGGATGATAGCCAGACGATAAATTTAAACGAATTCCTAGAGAGGTACAGAAGGTCCTCCAAAATTTTGAAGTGAATTGTACCCCTCTATCGGATATGATCTCATCAGGAGCCACGTGAAGCCGAAACACCTCTTGTACTAATTGTACAAAAATGAGACACACCAAACAAAGCGGGTTCCGTAAATCACAACACAGGTGGTATAGGTGTAGGTATAGGTGGTATTGACCAGTGGTATTAAGCCTTCTTTTGGTTAAGGAACCTTATAATTATATTGTGAATTTCTGAGGAACCCTAACCCTCTCTAATAGCGCGTCTGAGATCAGATGCATTGTATGGAACCGCAACCCTCTCTAATAGCGCGTCTGAGATCAGATGCATTGTAAGGAACCGCAACTCTCTCTAATAGCGCATCTGAGATCAGATGCTTTGTAAGGAACCCCAACCCTCTCTAATAGCGCGTCTGAGATCAGATGCATTGTGTCAAGGATTGGACTTCGGCTGAAGTGGATCCCAGTGGCAGGAACAGCAGGGAGCGAAGTCAGGAAACAAGCAGGGGTCCGAGGCAGGCGGCAGGTAGCGAAGTCAGGAAACATGCAGAGGTCAGAGGCAGGCGGCAGGTGGCGAAGTCAGGAAACAAGCAGAGGTCGGCAACGAGGAAACTGGAACAGGATGATAGCAATAGCTAGCACCGCAGTAAACACAGGAACCATGCAGAAGCTAAGGAACCAGTATAAACAGGCAAAGAGGAACAGGAAAGGGAGGTTTATATAG
Source organism: Ascaphus truei (assembly GCF_040206685.1). Taxonomy (NCBI): domain Eukaryota; kingdom Metazoa; phylum Chordata; class Amphibia; order Anura; family Ascaphidae; genus Ascaphus; species Ascaphus truei. The sequence continues at coordinate 1,049,693 of NW_027453847.1, read as the reverse complement.
GCAGGCTGAGAGGTGGAGCACAGGTGCAGAGGTGTCAGGTATCAGAGTCTGGAATGTTCCTTAGTTTAGCAGCAGCACTCCCGGTGGGCATATATAGGTACTGCAGGCTAGAACCAGACATTGAGAGTTACAGCAGTCCCGGTGGCCAAGCATGGGAACAGCAGGCTAGAGAATATGACACATTGTTAGGAACCCCAACCCTCTCTAATAGCGTGTCTGAGATTAGATGCTTTGTAAGGAACCCCAACCCTCTCTAATAGTGCATCTGAGATCAGATGCATTGTAAGGAACCCCAACCCTCTCTAATTGTAACGCTTGCGCTCACAACGAACAAGGCGGACCCCCAGTACTGAGGTGGGAAAGTAGAACCTGCGCACCCGCAGCAGTGGAGGCATGTCTGGATTGTCAGCGTAGCCGGGTCGGGGTTGGAGAGAGAGGGTAGTCCAGATACTTGCCTTTGTGCCGAGGTCGAGGGTTGTAGCCGGTGGGTTAGTAGAATGCCCTGTAGGCAAATTCAGAAATGGAAAGATGCAGGTAGTCGAGGGGAAGCCGGGGTCGTTATACAGAGAGGGTCCAAGAGTCTAGCCGGGTCGGTACACGTGAGGTCAAACTGAAAGCAAGAGAGGCAAGGCGCAAGGCAAAGCAGGAATGTAGGAACACAAGGCTACTATGGTCTATGCTCAGCAATGTGTGACTGAGCAAGCAGAGATTAAATAGGAGGACTGAAGCAATGAAAGTGAGAGGCGGAACGAAGGTGCGGCCCCCACGTGAGCTGTGATTGGACGCAGAGCGCAGGAGACAGGTGGGCATTGTTACGGGTGTTGTCTCGCAACTGGGGAGCGGTGCACGATTGTCGCGTAAGCGCGCCGCGTGTGAGTGATGCGTGACGCGTGATGCGAACGGGGGTGGGACCAAGCTCCATAGAGGTGTTTGAAAACCTCCGTGTGCGCGCACGTTTTGTTGCCGGTCATTTGATTAGATGAGTTATTAAAAGCAAATTGTGTAGTTGCTATACCCTCTCTCCATTTCATTTACTTTTTCGTTCCGGTTGTGCATCGCACATTTTTTACTTTGTACTATCTACCTAGCGAACAGAACACCAAAAGGTGTCCTGCAGCAACCCACAGGAGCAGGATTGAACTGATGAACCCTTTCATAACCGTGAGTCTCCACTTTGTTATTATTGAGGATTCCGTCTATGATATAGGGGACTAGCAAGTCTACAGTTATTGATTTAAGAAGTTAACTAGGTGCCATTCCATGTGAACATTTACAGCTGATTTGTGATAGCTCAATAAAAGAGCAGAACCAGCCAGACGCCATCTTTTCTACATGTATATACTGTAAACCCCAAGACTGATCATTTACACCATTTATAAGTGGAGTTGGTAAGGATACCTTTCTATTTATGAGACAACGGATTGGACATTACTGTAGTGTTTTTGATTTAAACAAACAGGGCCCAAAGTCTACTGTTGGGATTGTTTTTTGGAGCCCCAGATTTGGTCTTTGGACTTGTTTTTGTCATAGTTTATAGACTGCTTGCTCACTGGATTGATTGTACTTAGTATGTCATACAAAAATATTGCACAACATATGAATTTATAGTCACAAATACATTTTGCGAGAGCGTACGCAACAACTCTACTCTGGGGGCCATGATGTTCACTTTTAAATGTCACATCTTCTTTAATATACACTAATGCAACATAGAGCGCTCCCAGATGGTATCCAATTGGTCTAACTGCATCAATACGAGGCTCCCAACATGTTTCACAGACTCTCTTTAGTGTTAAATTGGGTAAGGATTTTAAAAGAATGATCTACCTGTTGGTGGACCTGGGGAAGAAATTATACAACGGTTGAATTAAGCCAAAAAAATAAATGGCAGCTATATTGGGTTTGGCCACGTTGTTAACCACCGGGTTCAAATAATGAGAACTACATGGTACATAAAACGCACATGGATTCATGTTCAACGTGTCTTTGAACTCCATTATGCTTTCCCCGCATATTTGCAGCAATGTCATAGCTTTGGCCCTGCATATTTTCTACATTTATATTGAGATCCAAAAGTTCTTTAATTATCCGATCACTTAAGATGATGTAATTTCAGCCAAAGAAAAAATGGAAGCCATCACATGGTACATTCACCAATCAGATTGGTGGATGTATCTTTTGCCGGTCAAATGTGACGTCACAGGCCTTATATAACGTCTGTCACGTCGTATTTGACCCTAAGAAGCCGCCTGATCACATCTGCCAGACCTGTGAAGAAGAAAAAAAGAAGTACCCACCCTCCTCGTGACTTTCTTTTACTCCCCCCATAGCTTTCTTTCATCCCTACTCCCCATGTCTCTCTTTCATCCCCCCATGTCTCTCTATCGCCTCCCTCCCCATGTCTCTCTTTCACCCCTCTCCCCATGTCTCTCTTTCACTCGCTCCCACTGGCTCTCTTTCATCCCCCTCTCTATGTCTCTTGCACCCCCTCCCCGTGTTTCTCTATCATCCCCCCTCCACATGTCTCTCTTTCACCTCCCCTCTCCATGTTTCTTTTTCACCCCCCCCCTATGTCGCTTATTCACCCCCCCATGCCTCTTTCACCCCATTCCCTCCCCATGTCTCTCACCACCTCCCCATGTCTCTCTTTCACCTCCCCTTCCCTCCCCATGTCTCTCTTTCACCCCCCCCCCCATTTTCCATGCCTCTTTCACCCTCCCCATGTCTGTTTCAACCCCCCTCCCCATGTCTCTTCACCCTCACTCCCCATGTCTCTTCACCCCGGCTCCCCATATCGCTTCACCCCCGCTCCCCTTGTCTCTTTCACTCCCTCCCCATGTCTCTCTTTCACCCCCACTCCCTAAGACTCTCTTTCACCCCCTCGCCATGTCTCTCTTTCACCCCCTCCCCATGTCTCTTTCACCCCCATCCCCTCACCATGTCTCTCCTTCAACCCCCCTCCCCTCGCCATTTCTCTCACCCCTCCACATGTCATACACTCACACACACACTCACACTGCACCCTGTCAGAGAATGAGCTGCGCAGCATAACGCCACCTAATGGCTGGAGGAGACATTTCAGTGGCAGACCCTACTTTTCTCTCTGCTACTGGTAAAATCGGGACATACTGTAGCAGAAGATAGTCGGGGCAGGAGACATTAGATACAAAATCTGGACTGTCCCGGGACATCGGTCACCCTATGTCAATGCCACATTGGTCTGCAGCTATTTCCTCTCTGTCATTGACCAGGTGATTCTGTCTGTGTAACGACAGAGACTGTTGATGCTTCCTGTGCCGAAGTCCATCTGTTGTTTGAACACCGTGCAAGCATGAAATGCAGTAGCACCGCAGCATAGCCACCGCTCTGACATTCTGTCATATTGCTAAGGCATCAGAAGCTGTATTGGCCTCTTCTTCAATACTCTGCATACACAGAGTAGCACGTCTACCGGGCGTCTTGCTGCTAAGCCAGAAGGGCTAATATATTGCTTACAATGTCCTTGCAACTGTAGATACAGCCACAACTTAAAAAGCAAAAATTAGATTTGCAGTAGTGAAGGTGACCGTCGTAGCTTCTCCCAGCATTGCTGCTGTTAGTTCATGACTTCCGAATGGGACCACGTACAGCGACGTATAAGTGTGGCTACATCTGTATGTAGGAATGACAACGAGAGCCCTAAAAAAAGATACTCTTTGAACATGAGACTGTAGGAGGAATGTCCTCCAAACCAAGTGCATCAAAGTGTGAGATCTGATAGTCATAAGTGAATAAGCAAGCTTAAGCGGACCCTGGGATAGGTAAGTAAGCACAAACAACTAGGAGTGTCTTGATTGCACAGCTCATTAACAGGTTAACTGCTGCCAATGGTGTAACAAAAACCTAATCTGAACTAACCGGTGGATATGAACATCAGTGTGAACAGCAGGTCTTTATCTGGCAGCAAACTTAGAGCAAGATATGAATATCCAGTGATATAATGATGTAATTCTTACTCACATGGGTGTTGTTTGTATGCCGTCCCAGAGGCGTGCATCCAGCTGGTATACAATGCAGACAGGAATCCTCGTGGAAAAAGTGAAGCACAGCTGGTCCAAGAAGAAAACAATCCGGGGCTAAGTGAATGAATTAAACATATTCTTTATTGGGGGTGCACAGCATGGTGGCGCAGGGGATATGCCTCTGTATCCAGATACTCTTTGAGGAAGCGCTATCTCAGCGCGAAACATGTCAGAGGCATATCCCCTGCGCCACCATGCTGTGCACCTCCAATTAAGAATATTTTTAATTCATTCGCTTAGCCCTGGATTGTTTTCTTCTTGGACCGGCTGTTCTTCACTTTTTCCACGAGGATTTCTGTCTACTCTTTGAACATGTGGGTAACATACAGAATGCTAGTCAGGACCAGATCCAATGGGTATTGAATGTTATGGGATGTAAAAGATCAAAATGGGTATTAAAATGGCTAGCGGGGGCAGCTTGGAAAACTCCTTACTAAGAATAGAATGTCGGAGATGGATATCTTCTTGCCGCCCTATTCTAATAAAGTCTTACACCAGAAATTATAGCATGATAAACTGTTTTATTTGCAGATTGCAAACGCACGATGTTTCGGGGATCTCCCATCGTCAGATGCAACACAGTTTATCATGCTATAATGTCTGGTGTAAGACTTTCTTAGAATAGGGAAGCAAGAAGATATCCAGCACCAAGTTTAACTGTGTCAGAAGTGGGATCTTGCCTGCACCTTACAAATAAAAAGGACACCCACCACAATGATCTAATAGGAGTGCGGTAAGATCAAAAACATTTAACCTGACTGTGAAGAATAGGATGTCAGTTAATTTTATTGATGGATATGGTCACCACTAATAAATATAACAATTCTTGGTATATCTATAGAGGGTATTACTGTGCATCTGTATTATTTTTTTTAGTATAATGCTACTAGTAGTAGTACTTTTTTTTTTTAAACAACTCTGTATTAAAATTTTAATGTATCATAATGTAACAATCATTTTTTGTTTCTATAGCAACCATTTACAAAGTCACATCCCCTTCCTCTTCTGAAACAGACTCTGGCACCTCCCCCCTCCCCTTTTTTTGAGCCCTGCCCTTTCCCTAGCTGTGCAAAACTCAATTGTATCCAGTGACTGTCTGGTCACATGATCTTCCCCAGAGAACTTTGCATCTTTGGTTCTCTTCTGCTGCACTGGCAACCATTTAGTGAACCCTCGAGCCGAATCTTCACAGATCGATCGCAACTTAGCTAATTACATATCAATGTGTGGATTGTATTGATGCACATATTAAAGGGATTTTTTTTTTAAAACGACAGCTTGGACTGCTGCTTTAAAGGTGGGCAGAGTAAGTTTGGAAACAGGGAGGAGTCACAGACCTCCAAACAATTAAAATCTGCACACTCAAACCCCCTGTAAACTCAAACCCAAACCCACCTCACCATATATATTTGTCTTAAGGAGTGCTACTGGCTATTTGACATTGTACAGTATAAACAAAAGAAAGAGAAGCCCAATGCAACATGATCCTCCGCCGACTTAAATTTAACATGTCAAAAACAGAACTCCTTATATTTCATGCCAAACCTGGCCCTACTACAGTGGCAACCAACTTTATTCTAACTTGGCTAGCTCCGCGAATTTCAGATTATCCCGGTTATCTGCGGTTTTGTGTCGTTTTCTCCCGGGGTGTATTGCGTTATTTTCGCTGCTGTTATTTAAGCATTTTATTCCCGCTGGCTGCAATACTGCAATGCCGTGTAAAAACTCATGGGGGCGTTTGCGAGCTGTTGTCTTTGAAGCCGAGAAATTCATGAATTGTAATGCAGTATATACTGTATATATACAGTATATACTGTATAACAACAACCCCTATAACCCCTAACATACACATACTGTACTGTATATGCACATCAATGATACTATAGGCCGTCCCCTGGCGAGATGTGTTTGCAACAGAGAGAGATCCGCTGCTCTCTCTGCACAAACATCGGCACATTAAAAATTATTTAAAATACATTTTTATTCATAGTGTAGGTGTGCAGGGGGTCTCCGGAGCTGAACCGCGTTGGTTTCAGGTCCGGGGACCCCCTGCTTCCCGAGATACAGCCCCCTTTATGAGGTGCCGGCATCCCTCTGCATTTAAAGGTCCCGATCACGTTACCGCGGCATGTAATCAAAGCAGAGGGATACCGGCACCCCCTAAAGGGGCCTGTATCTCGGGAAGCAGGGGGTCCCCGGACCTAAAACCACAGCGGTTCAGCTCCGGAGACCCTCTGCACATCTACAGTATGAATACAACACATATATAAATAAACACTCGTTCCTTACCTTTGCGGCTATGTGCTACGGTAACGAAGCAGCATGACTGTATTTTTAATAATATTGTACAGTGAGCAGGGGGTTCCCTGAGCCACAAATCAAAAAGGATGTGACGTACTACAGCCAATCAGAGTAGGGATTGAGTTCCCACGCTCTGATTGGCTCTAGTACCATGTGACAAGCTTTCAATGACGTCATATCCTTTTTTCCCCCAAGCCTCTGTCACATGGTATACTAGAGCCAATCAGAGTAGGGATGGAGTTCCCACGCTCTGATTGGCTACCATACCATGTGAGGGCGGCCATGTGTCTTTTCATGACGTCATCTTAAAGGCAATCGAAGCAAAGCCATTCTGATTGGCTGTGCTATCATTGCCTTTAAGTGACGTCATCATTTTTATTTTTATCGGCCAAAACACATGGTTTTCACGGCCCAATCAGGACCGTTGGAACCATATGACGAAAATGTGACGTCATAGGCCTTTAAAATCATATGTCGTCTCATTTTGAAGCCAGACGCCACGGAGGAAGGACCTCCGGACAAGAAAGAAGACCAGGGCGTGGCCGAAGATGGAAAGAAGACCCCCGCCCGGAAGAAGATAGAATAAAGAAGAATACAGATGAAGATAAAGATGGATTACAAATAGAAGACCCGTGGATTGATTTGGATTTTTAGTTTAATGTTTATTTTTTTGTATGGTTTATTATTTTATGGGTTCCTGTTCGTGGATTGGTTCGTGAGTAAGCTGCGCAACGGGAGTCGGTGGGGGCAAGTAATGGTAAGTGAACTAAAGAAATGTATTTTATTTAACTTGTTAATTTTTTTAAAAGCTTTTTTAACATGTGTATTTTTTTTTTTTCGGTATATCATTTCTTGCCACTGTATGTATGTATGTATATATGTATAGAGAGATATATACATACAGGGTAAGAAATGATGTTGTTTTAAAAGCTTGATTTGATGTGTTTTAAATTAATTTGTCTATGCTGCTATGCTTTATTGTGAGTTTAAAGTATTTTAAAATTAGATAGATGTAATTGTTGATATTGTATTGTGTGTTTGAGGGAGGTCAGGGCTAGCCTTGGTTTTAAAGTTTGTATTCCGGTTGGTACTTTGTATATTTTTTCATATGCTGAATTGTTCTGCTCGAGGCGTGAATTAGTTAATTGTTTCATTGTTCGGGATGGACTGTCAATTGTTTAGGGATGTAAATAATGATTGCTAATTGAATTTTGTTTACTTGATTGGTTAAAATAGTTGACATGTTTGGAGTACAATATTTGTATTTAGCTTGCAATGATATTGTTCACATTCATTTGCAGAATGTATATGGTGCATAGATTTTATGCATCATTTATACAATGTAAATGCAATGTAATGATTGGAATGTGAGGTGTTTCATTGGCATTTGATGATTTAGATTGTAAGATCAGTTAGGATTATTAAAGGAAATTCATTGTAATATAGTGTGTCTGTATGGAGAAGTGTTATTTGTAGGACAGTATGGTTTTGATAACCCTTCTACATTTATTTGTATATTGGTTCATCGTGTGTGTACATACTGTATATATATAACCGCAAAGGTAATTAAGGGGTTAAGCCACACTGGCCCGATACCCACCCTTCACCCATGAATTTGTACAGTGGCTTCATCATGCAACTATATATACAGTGTGTATATATATATATATATATATATATATATATATATACTGTATATATAGTTGCATGATGAAGCCACTGTACAAATTCATGGGTGAAGGGTGGGTATCGGGCCAGTGTGGCTTAACCCCTTAATTACCTTTGCGGTTATTATCCAATAAGGTGTTTAAGGGGTTAATTGATATCTGAATGTAATTGCAATGTGTTGGCTTTGTTTTGGCAATGTATTTTGTGGTCAAGACAAGGATGTTGCTGGCGACGGACACATCGTATTGATGAGGTCAGTAGTACTTTATTTATTTGAATATGCTAGTTAATGTTTTTAATAATGGGCAATTAATCTATTATCCATTTCTGGATAATAGTTATTTTGCACATTATTGTACTGTAGGTGTTGGGGGGGGGGGTGTATGTATTGAATGTATAGGCCAGGTTTATTTTTTTTACATTCAGGGTTTGTTCCGCGTGAGACCTCTGGAGACCACCTGTGGTTTCCTCGGGTATCTCATGGGTATCAGGCTGGTGGTTCCACGGGTGACACATGCGGGGATGAAGCGGTGGCCTCACATCTGTGGGGGCACCGCCGACCCGTAGTCTGCGGGGATGAAGCTGTGTGGTCCCACTTCTGTGGGATGATGATGCGGGGATGATGATGTGTGGTGCGGCGATGATGATGTGTGGTCCCACTTCTGTGGGGGCACCGCCGACCCGTAGGTGCGGGGATGATGATGTGTGGTCCCACTTCTGTGGGGGCACCGCGGACCCGTAGTGAGCACCCGTGAGTTCCCCAGACCCCCGTGGGATCCACCCGAGGCCCCGCAGACACCTGTGGGTCTGACCCGGGGCTCCCAGACATCCTTGGGCCTACCGTGGGGACCCAATTGTGGCCCACGGTGACCCAAGGAGACCACCTGGGGGCCATGGTGCTGGCGGGACCCACCAGCAGGCCTCCAGAACCTGTTTAAAAAGGGCTGCTGGTACCCTGTAGGTCTGTCCAGGTGCCCCACCAGCCCACCAGGGACTCGCGTGGGGCTGCGTTATGAACCCTGTTTGTAAAAGAATAAATCATGTATTTATGGGGGGGCACAGGGGGTGGGTAATGTATTTAATAAATATAATGATGTTTATTGTGGGTCACTGTGTTGTTTTTATTGTGGGTACTAGGGGTGGGGGGCTGGGGGGTGTTTCCCCAACGGTATGTGGGTAGGCCTCCCTTGTGGGTACTGGGTGAGGGTGGTTAGGCCTCACGGGGGTGGGGGTTAGTGTGGGAGGGTATGTAGGCATCCCGAGTGGTGGGTGAGGGTGGGTTAACCCCTTAATGACTGTAGCGGTTAATAACCGCTATGGTGATTAAGGGGTTAGGGGACATTACTTTGGATGTTTTAATTTTTGTGTCTGTTTTGCAGAAGCGGAGGGGCCGTGGCCAGGTTGGGGGGGGGGGGTAATGGTATGTGGGTAGTGGGTGAGGGTGGTTAGACCTCACAGTATGCACATCGGGCCCCCCCCCTCCCCACATTTACATACACTGCACTCACAGCAACACAGGCAGGGAGATTTAACAGACACAATAGGGGGAGGGGGCTTTATACAGATTACACTCAAGGCAGGGAGATTTAACAGAAACATTAGGGTGGAGGGGGCTTTTAACAGATTACACTCAAGGCAGGGAGATACAGGGGATGTACTGTACTGTATGTTGTTTATTGCAATGCTTCAATGTGTGTACAGTATAATGTTTTTTACAATTAGATAGATGTAATCCTTGGTATTGTAAGGGTTAGCTTTGGTTTTAAATTTTGTTTTCTGGTTGGTACTTATTTATTGATTTTTGTTTACTTGATTGGTTAAAATACTTGACTTGTTTGGAGTACAGTATTTGTATTTAGCTTGCAATGATATTGTTCACATTCATTTGCAGAATGTATATGGTGCATATATTTTATGCATCATTTATACAATGTAAATGCAATGTATTGATTGGAATGTTAGGTGTTTCATTGGCATTTGATGATTTAGATTGTAAGATCAGTTAGGATTATTAAAGGAAATTCATTGTAATGTAGTGTGTCTGTATGGAGAAGTGTTATTTGTAGGACAGTATGGTTTTGATAACCCTTCTACATTTATTTGTATATTGGTTCATCATGTGTGTGTATATACTGTATATATATATATATATACTGTATATATATATATATATATATATATACAGTATATATATATATATATACAGTATATACACACACATGATGAACCAATATACAAATAAATTTAGGGTCCTAAACTCACACCAAGGGCCAAACACCCCCTTCACCCACCCCCGCTACCCACAATAAAAAAAATTCATGCACAGCAGCCCCACAATTAATAAATCAATCTAAATAAATAAATAAATACATGAATATAAATAAATATATAGTATGTATATATATATATATACTATATATTTATTTATATTCATGTATTTATTTATTTATTTAGATTGATTTATTAATTGTGGGGCTGCTGTGCATGATTTTTTTTTATTGTGGGTAGCGGGGGTGGGTGAAGGGGGTGTTTGGCCCTTGGTGTGAGTTTAGGACTTGCGGGGGGGTTGCGGGTGCACTTAACCCCTTCACGACCGTAGCTGTTAATACCGCTACGGTCGTGAAGGGGTTAAGTGCACCCGCTACCCCCCCGCAAGCCCTAAACAACCACCGTTAGGGCTAATACCCCCTTCACCCACCCCCACTACCCACAATAAAAAAATAATAATAATTTTTAATGTGCCGATGTTTGCGCAGAGAGAGCAGCGGATCTCTCTCTGCTGCAAACACATCTCGCCCCCGCCGGCCTATAGTATCATTGATGTGCATATACAGTACTGTATGTGTACAGTACTGTATGTTAGGGGTTATAGGGGTTGTTGTTATACAGTATATATATATATATATATATATATATATATATATATATATATATATATATATATATATATATATATATACTGCATTACAATTCATGAATTTATGCCATCTGGCGGACACGCGAAGCATTGCAGCCTAGTAAATCCTGAACCATTATCAATTAACACATCAGCCGGGCATGCGCCTGGCTGGGAAGGCAAAAGGAGCGCGGCATGCTCCAGGTGAACAGTGTGGCATTCCAGGATCATGCCAGGTAAAAGCCGGTGATTTGTAAGAATAAAAGCTGCTGCTGCTGTAAATAAATAAATTTAAAATAAATTTTTATTTTTAGTGTAGATGTGCAGGGGGTCTCCGGAGCTGAACCGCTTTGGTTTTAGGTCTGGGGACCCCCTGCTTCCCGAGATACAGGCCCCTTTATGGGGTGCCGGTATCCCTCTGCTTTGTTTACATGCCGCGGTCACGTGATCGGGACCCTTAAATGCAGAGGGATACCGGCACCTCATAAAGGGGCCTGTATCTAGGGGAGCAGGGGGTCCCCGGACCTGAAACCAACGCTCCGGAGACCCCCTGCACATCTACACTATGAATAAAAATGTATTTTAAATCATTTTTAATGCGGTTCTCTCTCTGCTGCAAACACATCTTGCCCCCGCCGGCCTTTAGTATCATTGATGTGCATATACAGTACTGTATGTGTACAGTACTGTATGTTAGGGGTTATAGGGGTTGTTGTTATACAGTATATATATATATATATATATATATATATATATATATATATATATACAGTGTTCGACAAATCACCCAAAAATCTACTCGCCCAACCAAAAAATCTACTCGCCACCTAGTCCCGCCCCCAACCCCGCCTCTAGTCCCACCCCTAACCCCGCTTTAAAATAAAATATATAAATAAAATACATTTAATAAATTCCTAGTCAGAACATTCGTTTTTGACAAATGTATTTATTACATTATACTACAATTAGTCCTTGTTACGTGGTTACGTGTGTGTGTGTGTGTGTGCGTTCGTGTGTTCATGCGTGTGTGTGTGTGTAAGTGTAAGTGTGTAAGTGTAAGTGTGTAAATGTCTGATCTAGAAATAAAAGCCACAGGTGAATGACTAGTTTCCAGAACCCCTTAACCAGTGTCTGGATGTCCCCGCTTCACAATATCTAAAGCAGCAATCCCGCCTGGGATCTTACCTGATCCGCAGTCCTTCAATGTCCAGGTACCTCATTCCCGCAATGTTATATGTTGGAGGGGAGGTGTTCCCTACCTGTCTTCTGGGTTAGGGGGGGTTCCGATGTCTTCTGTGTGAAGCTTGAGTCAGATCTGGAAGAAAGCAGTATAAGTTATTTTGGTGTAGGTATAGGACAGTTAAGATATACTGTATAGGGTAAATAAGATATCCAGATACAGAGGGGGGGAGAGAGAGGAAGAGAGGGAGAGGAAGAGAGGGAGAGGAAGAGAGGAAGAGAGGAAGAGAGGGAGAGGGAGAGGGAGAGGGAGAGGAAGAGAGGGAGAGGGAGAGGAAGAGAGGGAGGGAGAGGAAGAGAGGGAGGGAGAGGAAGAGAGGGAGGGAGAGGAAGAGAGGGAGGGAGAGGAAGAGAGGGAGGGAGAGGGAGAGTGAGGAAGAGAGGGAGAGTGAGGAAGAGAGGGAGAGGGAGAGTGAGGAAGAGAGGGAGAGTGAGGAAGAGAGGGAGAGTGAGGAAGAGAGGGAGAGTGAGGAAGAGAGGGAGAGTGAGGAAGAGAGGGAGAGTGAGGAAGAGAGGGAGAGAGAGGAACAGAGGGAGAGAGAGAAAGAGAGAAAGAGAGAGAGAGGAGAGAGAGAAGAGAGAGAGAGAGGAGAGAGAGAGAAGAAAGAGAGAGAGAGAGGAGAGAGAGAGAGAAGAAAGAGAGGAGAGAGAGAGAGAGAGAAGAAAGAGAGGAAAGAGAGAGGAGAGAGAAAAAATAGACAGAGGAGGGAGAGAGAAAAAGAGACAGAGGAGGGAGAGAGAAAAAGAGACAGAGGAGGGAGAGATAAAAAGAGACAGGAGAGAGAAGGAGACAGAGGGGGGAGAGAAAGAGAGAGGGGAGAGAAAGAGACCAGAGAGAGGAGAGACCAGAGAGAGGAGAGACCAGAGAGAGGGGAGACCAGAGAGAGGGGAGACCAGAGAGAGGGGAGACCAGAGAGAGGGGAGACCAGAGAGAGGGGAGACCAGAGAGAGGGGAGACCAGAGAGAGGGGAGACCAGAGAGAGGGGAGACCAGAGAGGGGGGAGACCAGAGAGGGGGGAGACTAGAGAGGGGGGAGACCAGAGAGGGGGGAGACCAGAGAGAGGGGAGACGGGGGAGACCAGAGAGAGGGGAGACGGGGGAGACCAGAGAGAGGGGAGACAGGGGGAGACCAGAGAGAGGGGAGACAGGGGGAGACCAGAGAGAGGGGAGACAGGGGGAGACCAGAGAGAGGGGAGACGGGGGGAGACCAGAGAGAGGGGAGACGGGGAGAGACCAGAGAGAGGGGAGAGACCAGAGAGAGGGGGGCAGGGGTGACTGACTGACCGGGGCAGGGGTGACATACTGACCGGACAGGGGTGACTGACAGACCGGGGCAGGGGTGACTGACTGACCGGGGCAGGGGTGACTGACTGACCGGGGCAGGGGTGACTGACTGACCGGGGCAGGGGTGACTGACTGACCGGTGCAGGTGACTGATGGGGGGGGGGTACCTCTGATGTCACACACATACTCCCATACACACTCTCCCATATATATATAAATATATACATACATAAATAAAGACATACAATACAATAGATACGCACACACTTATATACACACATACACATTCTCCCATATATATACACATGCACATATACTGCACCGACACACTTTATTCGAGCAAATACCCAGTATGTACCTGGCAGATACCTGGAATGCGCCGCTCCTCACCTCTGACAAGCCCCGTTGCGTTTGCCTTCCCAGCCTGGGTTCATGCCTGGCTGACGGGCGGCTGATCTGTTAAATGATAATGATTAGGATTTAATAGGCTGCAATGCTTCGCGTGTCTACCAGATGGCATAAATTCATGAATTGTAATGCAGTATATATATATATATACTGTGCAGTATTGCAGCCAGCGGGAATAAAATGCTTCAATCCCTGCCTGGAAAATAACCCAATGCACTCGGGCAGAAAACAGTCACAAACCTCAATACACCCGGGTATACCCGAATTCGTGGGACTAGCCGAGCTCGAATAAAGTGTGTCGCCAGTGTATACACACACACACTCCCATATATACACCACCATATATACACACACACACACACACTCCCATCTATACACACACTCCCATCTATACACACACTCCCATATATACACACTCCCATATATACATACACTCCCATATATACACACACTCCCATATATACACACAATCCCCCATATATACACACACTCCCATACACACACTCCCCCATATATACACACACTCCCCCATATATACACACACTCCCCCATATATACACACACTCCCACATATATACACACACTCCCACATATACACACACACACACACGAATACACACACACACACACGCATACACACACACACACCCATGCATACACACACACACACACCCATGCATACACACACACACACACCCATGCATACACACACCCATGCATACACACACACATGCATACACACACACACACACACATGCATACACACAAAGAGGAAAGGCAGCGGGACCGAGCACCACCACTGCCCCGCTCGCCACCCAACCAGGGCGAGAAGGGGGAACCCCCACTGCAATCAGCGGGACGCGGGGACGTCCCGTGGGGACAGGGCGAGAAAGGGGAACGCCCCCCACTGCAATCAGCGGGATGCGGGGACTGCCCGCGGGGACAGGGCGAGAAGGGGGAACCCCCCACTGCAATCAGTGGGACGCGGGGACGTCCCGCGGGGACAGGGCGAAAAGGGGGAACCCCCACTGCAATCAGCGGCACGCGGGGATAGGGCGAGAAGGGGGAACCCCCAATGCAATCAGCGGGACGTGAGGACAGGGCGTGAAGGGGGAACCCCCCCACTGCAATCAGCGGGACGCGGGGACGTCCCGCAGGGACAGGGCAAGAAGGGGGAACCCCCCCACTGCAATCAGCGGGATGCGGGGACGTCCCGCGGGGACAGGGCGAGAAGGGGGAACCCCCACTGCAATCAGCGGGATGCAGGGATGTCCCGCGGGGACAGGGCGAGAAGGGGAACACCCCCACTGCAATCAGCGGGACGCGAGGACAGGGCGAGAAGGGGGAACACCTGCCTTGCGCGAGGAGTAAGGGGGCTTGCAGGGAAGGAGTAAGGGGGCTTCCAGGGATGGAGCAGAGGGGCCGCAAGACGGAGGATTGGAGAGTACTTACTTACTCTCCAACAGATCTTCGGCCAGAAAGAATGGCTGCTCGTTGGGGGCGGGCTCATATAGAGCCTGGCCGCGCGCCCACAAAGCCTGTGAGCGCGCACCAATCAGCTGTCAGGTAGGGAGTTTTTTTTTTTCAGCCAGCGCGAGCAGGGAAATTTCAGCGCGAGCGGGGGGGAAATTTAAAAAAACGCACGTGGCGCTGCTTGGGCCAATATTTACTCGCCTGGGGGTTAAATCCACCCGCCCTGGGCGTGTAAATGTATAGGATTGTCGAACACTGTATATATATATATATATATATATATATATATATATATATATATATATATATATATATATATGTATATATATATATATATATATGTATATATATATATGTATATATATATATATGTATATATACTGTATATACTACATTACAATTCATGAATTTATGCCATCTGGCGGACACGCGAAGTATTGCAGCCTAGTAAATCCTGAACCATTATCAATTAACACATCAACCGCGCGTCAGCCGGGCATGACCCCTGGTGAACAGCATCGCATTCCAGGAACAAGCCAGGGACAAACCGGTGATTTGTTAGAATAAAGTGTGCCGCAACAGTACCTCCTACCACATTACTGTTGGAAGTACTACTATACATCCAATAGCCCAAGCACGCTGCTTAGGGGTCTCAGACTACTCTCTCACATTCTCCTCTCACATTCAAAAGGTAGCTAAACCTGTCGTTTTTTCCTCCGCAATATTACAAAGATACGCCCTTCCACTGTTGCTCAACAGCTAAAACTCTGACACAGACCCTCATTCTCTACCATCTCGATTACTGGAACCTTCTGCTGTCCGGCCTTACTGCCTCTCACCTGTCTCCCCTACAATCTATCCTAAACGCTGCTGCCAGAATCACTCTACTCTTTCCTAAATCTGTCTCAGCGTCTCCCCTGCTGAAATCATTCTCCTGGCTTCCTATCAAATCCCGTATCTCACACTCAATTCTCCTCCTCACTTTTAAAGCTTTACACTCTTCTGCCCCTCCTTACAGCTCAGCTCTAATTTCTCGCTATGCACCATCCCGACTCTTGCGATCCGCCCAAGGATGTCTTCTATTTACCCCTTTTGTATCTAAAGCCCTCTCTCGCCTGAAAACTGTCTCACTGACTGCCCCTCACCTCTGGAATGCCCTTCCCCTCAATACCCGACTAGCACCCTATCTATCCACTTTTAAGACCCACATTATAACACATCTGCTTAAAGAAGCATGTGAGTAGCTCCGTGGCTGATACTATAGACCGCATACATAAAGCTTGGCCCCTTGCAGACGCACTTACCAGAACGCCCTCCTACTGTCTCTGTATGTTCCACCTACCAATTAGATTGTAAGCTCTTCGAAGCAGGGACTCCTTTTCCTAAATGTTACTTTTATGTCTGATGCACTTATTCCCATGATCTGTTATTTGTATTATTTATATGATTGTCACGTGTATTACTGCAGTGAAGCGCTATCTACATTAATGACACTATATAAATAAAGACATACAGTACATACATACATCCAACATCCAACATGACAAAGTATATAGTTAAATATTTATTTGTTTCTCTCTAATAAGTGGGGTCCGACTTACCTTACCTCTCTCTCTCTCTCTCTCTCTCTCTCTCTCTCTCTCTCTCTCTCTCTCTCTCTCTCTCTCTCTCTCTCTCTCTCGTATCATCAAGAGGGTAATCTAAAGTTAATTTGCAAAATGTCAATAAACCTTGGCATTTGTAAATAATTTATTTAGTAAATAAAGAGTTCAAATAAAAATAGATACATTTTATTGAAGAGTTTTAAATATATTCTTAGTAAAATATGTTACAAACTGACTTATAAATATCAATCTTATTTACAGATATTCATAGAGCTTGGCACCAGTTACAGATTAGTCAGGGTTTTTTTTTTTTTTAGGGCTTAAGTAGCTCATGGGGGAATGAAGTCTGGATGGTGGGTATCCGTAACGTTTAGAGATTTTATGATCATTCTGCCTCTGAACAAAGTACTGTAGCCTCACCTTGGAGGTATGTTGACAGGCTTACTCCCTCTCCAGTTGTGCTTTCCTTTTCATAGCCTCTCTCTCTCCTCTCTATGTCCTGGTGGAATAGGTATGGAGACCTCAAGCTCTTGGAGAGGCTGTTGACAGAAGGATGGAGTGAAGTTGTCCACTCTACTGGGTACATTGATAGGAAGCTGCAGGTTTGAAAGCTGGTGCTGCTGGTTAGAAAGCTGGTGCTGCTGGTTGAAAGGAGCTGGAATGGGGATAGTGGTTTGGCTGACCTTTTTAATGCATGTCACTGCAACTTTCAGTTTTATGGATATCACTGGGAAGTGTTTGGGATTCTCTATAACTGAAGCTTTGTTTTCCCCACTTTGTTTGATTTCACTGGTTTTAATGCCAGGAGCAGGAATGGGGATAGTGGTTTGGCTGAACTTTTCAATGCATCTTACTGCAGCTTCCTGTTCTATGGATATCACTGGGAAGTGTTTGGGATTCTCTATAACTGAAGCTTTGTTTTCCCACGTTGTTTGATTTCACTGGTTTTAATGCCAGGTCTTGTGTACTCACGTATTTTAATTAGCCTAATCCTAACATTAATACCGACTACTTCAATTCCAGAAATACTGCTCTGTTTTTTGACCATCCACATTTTAATCCTATTAGTAGGAGGCCACTGAACATGAGAAGCAGAAGTCTGGTTTTGGCTTCCTTGCATTGGTCCAAGCTTATTTCCAAGTGTAATGGATCCTGCGGGTGCCCCTGGACCTGTGGGACCTGCTTTTTTACCCAATGGGTGAAATAATTGAACTGCGTTAATCATTAGGAGGCTTAGGTTGCTGCGATGGGCTTTCAACTTTCCTTGTTCAGAAGCTTCCAATGACTTCTTGCCCTTCCCAAGGACTTCTGAATTCATCCCAGGCTGATTAGCACTTTTTCTTTTTGAGAGCTTTGGGGTTATTATCAGTACCACAAGCCAGCGCTTGCTTAAAACTGAAAAAGCTGGTCTTCACTACCTGCTTGCTATTGCTGTTCTGTTTACGTTTGATCCCCATCTCCTGAGGTGTCTTCCGCTCAGGACTATGAGTAACTGCAGGAGTCTTTGCATTTTTACGTTTGATCCCGATCTCCTGAGTTTTCTTCAGTTTAGGATTAATATGAGTAACAGCAGGTGTCTTTGCATCCATTGAACCTTCATGGCTTTGCAGCATCTTGGAGAGGCTGTTGACAGAAGGATGGAGTGGAGTTGTCCACTCTACTGGGTACATTGATAGGAAGCTGCAGGTTAGAAAGCTGGTGTTGCTGGTTGAAAGGAGCTGGAATGGGGATAGTGGTTTTGCTGACCTTTTTAATGCATGTCACTGCAGCTTCCTGTTCCATGGATATCACTGGGAAGTGTTTGAGATTCTCTATAGCTGAAGCTTTGTTTTCCCCCCTATGTTTGATTTCACTGGTTTTAATGCCAGGAGCTGGAATGGGGATAGTGGTTTGGCTGACCTTTTCAATGCATCTTACTGCAGCTTCCTGTTCTATGGATATCACTGGGAAGTGTTTGGGATTCTCTATAACTGAAGCTTTGTTTTCCCCATGTTGTTTGATTTCACTGGTTTTAATGTCAGGTCTTGTGTACTCATGTATTTTAAATAGCCTAGGCCTGGCATTAATACCGACTCCTTTAATTCCAGAAATACTGTCCTGTTTTTTGGCCATGAACCTTTTAATCGCATCAGTAAGAGACCACTGAACATGAGAAGCAGAAGTCTGGCTTTGGCGTCCTTGCATTGGTCCAAGCTTATTTCCAAGTGTAATGGATCCTGCGGGTGCCCCTGGACCTGTGGGACCTGCTTTTTTACCCAATGGGTGAAATACTTGAACAGAGTTAATCATTTGGAGGCTGAGGTTGCTGTGATGGGCTTTCACCTTTCCTTGTTCAGAAGGTTCCAATGACTTCTTGCCCTTCCCAAGGATTATCTTCGGAGCGTGGCCCCAGGGCGCGATGGGCTCTATCCATCTCTATGTCCTTTGGTGTGAGGTCGGGGCACATTGAGACAAAAAAGTCCTGGAGATATGACCTGAGCTGACCAGGCAGAACCGCCTCCGGGACGCCCCGGATTCTAATATTCTGGCGCCTGTCGCGATTTTCCTGGTCCTCAAGGCAGTCTCTTAGGCTGTTTACCTCTGCGCCTAGTCAAAATATTTCGTTGGCTGCCTCATCCTGGGATTGCGTGGTTTCGGCCATTTTAAGCTCAAGGGCCGTGGTGCGCTCCGTTAGGCCCGTTATTTCCTGTTTAAGTTCTTTTACCGCGGCCCGCAGGTCATCTTGCAGTGAGGAGTGAAGTTTATTTAGCATTGTGGAGATCATCTCCTGCATAAATGCTCTTGTGAGTACTTCCTCCGGCTGTGGTGGGGTAGCCGTATTGCTCCGTTCGGTTGTTCCCTGCTTGGGCCCACGTGTGCTCGCGGAGCCATCTTGTGATCTTAATGCAGCTTCTGAGCTCTTCTGGGAGGGTGAGAAGTACTTAGCGACTCCTGGGTTGGCTTGGGACTTGGATTTGCTCGCCATTCTTGTTGCTAGGGGTATTAGGGGGATTTGCGGCAGCAATTGTGGATGTTTTTAGGGGGGGAAAAGCGCTTATTCTGCTCTTATTATATCAGGGTCTGTGGAGCTCCTCTTCTACACAGCCTCTCTCATCGGCGTCCTGGACACGCCCCCCTGATTACACTGGTTTTAATGCCAGGAGCTGGAATGGGGATAGTGGTTTGGCTGAACTTTTTAATGCATCTTACTGCAGCTTCCTGTTCCATGGATATCACTGGGAAGTGTTTGGGATTCTCTATAACTGAAGCTTTGTTTCCCCCACGTTGTTTGATTACACTGGTTTTAATGCCAGGAGCTGGAATGGGGATAGTGGTTTGGCTGAACTTTTTAATGCATCTTACTGCAGCTTCCTGTTCCATGGATATCACTGGGAAGTGTTTGAGATTCTCTATAACTGAAGCTTTGTTTTCCCCACGTTGTTTGATTACACTGGTTTTTTTTTGTTTCAAAGTTTTTTATTAGGCATTTATAACATTTACAGCTTTTTGAATATTTGTCAACATTTTGGCCTAATTCAATTTTTCTGGTTTTTGTCTGAGGTGGGGGAGAAAGTCCCAACATTCCCCTGACCTTCAGAGGTCTGTCGGGGAAGTGCGGGTTAAGAAACAGAAAAGGGGAGAGAGAGTGATAGAGGGGGGGGGGGTAGGGGGTGAGGGGGGGTTGAGATAGGGGAGGGGGGGGATTGGCTCCCTGTTCTTGGCTGCCTTAATTTGGATCTTTGTTTATTATTACTATGGGGCATTTTGGCGTTGGGGGAGCATATACGTTAGCCATGAGTCCCAGGTATTGTTGAAAGAGGTGGTGGACCTTTTCAGGAAGGCTGATAGTCTTTCCATGTCCATCACCTCTTGCACCCTTTTTTTGACTGTCTGTTTGGAGGGGGGAGACACCTTCTTCCAGGCGGCTGCCACCGCACACCTAGCCGCTGTCAGGATAAAGGAGACTAATTTGCCTGTTGGTCGATCCAGCACTTCTATGGGTCTGGCCAGCAGGTAGGTCAGCGGGTCAATGGGTATTGTGAGGTCTGTGACCTCTTTTATTAATTTTTGTATAGTTTCCCAGTACTTCTGTATTTCCGGACAGGTCCACCAGATGTGGGCCATGTCTCCCTTTTGACCGCAGCCTCTCCAGCATAGATCGGAAGCCAGAGGGTAGATTTGATTTATTCGAACTGGGGTAAGATACCAGCGGAACAGTATTTTGTATATGTTTTCTTTGATTGTGGTACATATGGAAGTTCCTGAGGCATTTTCCCAAATACTTTCCCAGTCCTCTCGGTCTATATCTATTTCCAATTCTGCTGCCCAATGCAGCATATAGTCATGCGTGGGGGGATCCATAGCTATCTCCATTTCTGAGCAAATTTGTGATATAAGACCTTTCTTATGGGCAGTCTCACGGCAGAGCTGCTCGAAGCTAGTGAGAGGGGGAAATTCCAACGTTGGGGTTAAAGTTTGAATGAAATGCCGAATTTGTACAGTACCGACACACTTTATTCGAGTGTGGCCGGTACCGCAAGCCGGGAGATTTCCCGGCTTGCTAGTGGCCGCCCATGACGCGCGGTCAAGCGTCTTCGGGAGCGTGCGCCCCCTGCACGCGCGTCCAGGGGCTCCCCGAGGGAGCCCTGGTGTCCCGCGATCGCGGGACAGCGGCAGGGGGTTCCGGGGGACCCGGCAGCGGTAGGGAGAGCGCCCCGATCGGAGGGCGCTCTTCCGCTGCTTCGGCGCGCGCCCGTCACTCTCGGGCGCTCGCCAGGCTACTGCTGCGGCCAAGAACAGGCAAATGCTCGAATAAACTTGGCCGCAGCAGTAGGTATTTGAACACATTCAGCCCTACTATTTCATATTTAGATCGTAGGTTTTGGAAGCTCAGGAACTTCCCGAAGCTCAAGAGGTCGGCAATCGCATTGATATTTTTGGCTTTGAATTCGTCGAATTGTCTGGGCTCACAGCCAGGTGGGAATTTCGGGTTTTTGTGAATTGGCGTAAGTTGAGAGTGAGATGTTGTGAGCTTAAATTTGAATTTGCATTTCGTCCAGGTCTCCCATGTGTGTCTCATCGGGCCTAATTTGAATTTGTTATTCTGCATGTCCTCCCTGCTTAGAGACCAAAGGCAAGCCGGCAGCGAAGGCGTCCCGGCATATTGAGTTTCTATGTCTAGCCAGCAATATTGGTTTGGGTTGGCATTCCAGACTACTACCTGTCTCAGTTGTGCAGCCAGGTAGTATCTTGTGATGTCTGGAACTCCCATTCCTCCTCTCCCCCTTGAGGCCAAGAGAACTCTTCTAGTGACTCTTGGTTTTTTTCCTTGCCAAATAAAGTGGAAGATTAGTTTTTGGATGTTTTTCAATTCTGAGCCAGGGATGTGGACCGGGAGAGTCTGGAAGTAGTACAGTAATCTAGGGAGTATATTCATTTTAACCGAGATCATTCTCCCAATCCATGATATCTGATATTCTCCCCATTTTTCTAGATCTTGTTTGATTTTTTGGAACAGGGTCGGATAGTTATGTTGGTATAAAGATTGGTAGGTCCTCGATATCTTAACTCCCAAGTATTTGATACAAGAGGAGCTCCAACGATAATTAAAGTTTAGTTTGAGGAGATTCACCTCTGGCTCTGGCAGGCTTAGGTTCAAAGCTTCTGATTTATCACTATTTATTTTATATCCTGAGATTTTCCCGAAATCCCGGAGTTCTTTTTGAAGGTTGGGTAGGGAGATTTGGGGTTTTGATAGGGTTAGAATGACATCGTCTGCGAATAGGGATATTTTATGCTGCCTTTGACCGATTTCTATTCCTTGGATGTCAGTATTGAGCCGAATTGCCGATGCTAGTGGTTCGATCGTTAGCGCAAAGAGGAGAGGAGATAAAGGGCATCCCTGTCGAGTTCCATTTGTGATCTCGAATCTCTGGTTATTGCCCCCTGGTAATTTTACTGTAGCTGACGGGTTTTGATATAGTCTACGGACCCCCTCTAAGTATGCGTCTTTAAAGCCAAATTTGCGCATAGTCTGGTCCAGGAATTGCCAGTTTATTCTATCGAACGCCTTCTCTGCGTCTAGGCTTAACAGGAGTGCTTTGGTGCCTGTGAGGTGAACATGGTCAATAATATTAATTATCTTCCGGGTATTGTCTGAGGCTAGCCTGCCCGCGACAAATCCTACCTGGTCAATGTTGATTAATCTCGGTAAGATGGGGTTTAATCGGTTTGCTAGTATTTTGCTATATAATTTGAGATCACTGTTGAGGAGGGAGATTGGACGGTAGCTTCCACACTGCATCGGGTCTCTGCCATCTTTGTGTATAATAGCTAAGTTAGCCAGAGACATTGTTGGTGGGATTTGGTTCCCTTCCATGAAATAATTAAATGTTTTCAGGAGATGCGTGGATAGAGTAGGCAAGAATCTCTTATAATAGACATTGGTGAAACCGTCAGGACCAGGAGACTTAGTGATTTTTAAAGATTTGACCGCCTCTTCCAGTTCCTCTTTTGAGATCTCAGCGTTGAGGACTGTGTTTTCCTCCTTCGTTAATGTGGGGAGATGGCATTTGTTTAAATATTGCGTTATCAATTCTGATGCTATTGGTTCAGGTCGGCCGTTTTTAGATCTTAAATTATATAGTTCTGTATAGTATTTTGTGAATTCCATAGCAATTTTGCTGTCACTATATTGTATCTCGCCAGATCTACTCTTGATCGCCGTTATTTGGGATCTCTTTTGTACCCCTCTCAATTTACTGGCCAGGAGTCTGTCGGCCTTGTTACCCTTGTCATAGTATTGTTGATTGGTCCATTTTAGGGCCTTTTCAACATCCTCCAGCTGGGTTTGTCTAAGTTTTGTTCTGGCTGTTAACAATGTTTTGTATATTTTTTTGGAGGGGTTAGCCTTGTGGGCTTGTTCTATTGTTTTTATGCTATCTGTGAGCTCTTTGATTAGTTTTTGGCGGGCTTTTTTCCTGTGGGATGCGATGGAGATAATTTTTCCTCTGATGTCTGCCTTATGGGCTTCCCACAGGATTGCTGGAGAGGAGACTGTTCCTTCGTTGAAGTAGAAATAGTCCTTAAGTGAGGATCTAATCTCTCTTTCTATCGCAGGATGATTTAACAGTGAATCATTTAGTCTCCAGGAGTAACTTGTTGTTTTCTCGAAAGGGATTGACAGTGTCAAAGTAATCGGGGCGTGGTCGGACCATGTGATTGAGCCAATGTCTGATTCAATGGCTGCCGCCATCACATTTTTAGTGGTCAAGAAGTGGTCTATTCGAGAGTAGGTCTGGTGAGGTGCTGAGTAGAATGTATAGTCTCTCTGGCCCTGATGTTGGGTTCTCCAAACGTCCACCAGTGAGAACTCGCTCAGGATGCCCCTAAACCTTTTCCCCTTGATTTGGGAGTGGGTTGTACGGGGGGGACCCATTGTGGTCGATCTGTCCTCGGTGGGGTTTAGAACCATATTTAGGTCTCCCCCCACTATCATCGATGACAGATATCCCGGGTCAACGCCTTCGAGTACTGTTTGTAAAAATTCTGTTTGATTCTCGTTTGGGGCGTATACATTGATCAGTGCGATTGCTGAGCCCGCTAGGGAGCCATATACCATTAGGAATCTACCCTCTGGATCTGCTGTTGTTTTGATATGATTAAATGGAGTGCCTTGTCTGATTAGGACAGCTACACCCCTTTTTTTACTACTGAATGATGCAAAAAAGCATGTTGGGAATGTCTTTTTGAATAAATTTGGGGGGTCTTGAGATGTGAAGTGGGTCTCCTGTAGGAATATGATGTCTCCCCCTGATTTTTTCATATCATGGAGGGCTAGCCTCCGCTTCCTATTATTGTGTAGTCCTTTGACATTTAGTGAGCGGATCTTTATTGGTGCAGTAGATGTCATTGTGGGTTTTTTGTGGGGGGGGGATCTTGGGATCTCGCCGTTCCCATTCGGGGAGATCTTGCTTTTATTTTCTGGGTGTCTGCAGTGGTTCTGTCTGCGTGTTTCACCGGGGTGGGTGTGTTCTGCCTGTTTGTATTCTGGTGGCTGTCTGTGGGTTGCCAGGAGGGGAGGGTAGGATGGGGGAGGGAGGGGGGGTAAAGATCTGCTGGGACAGAACCAGCAGATAGAGAGAAGGTAGGATTAGGTCCTTGTGTGGGCCTAATGCAGTGTTGCCAGTTCCTTGGGCAACCGGCATTTTGGGCAACGTGCCCTTCTGGGGTGGGTCCGGTGTCAATGACCGGTGTGCAGTCGAGGGGTCCAGACCCTGGGTTGTTAACATTATGCGCCGTTTCCCTCTTGTGAGTCTTTGGTTTGGTTCTGGCGCGTGCCGTGTTGTGTTCGTAAGGAGTGGGGGGGGGGGTTGTGGGGGTGGGTGTGGGGGGGAGGGAGGTGGCAGGGGGGGGGGAGGAGGGCAGGGAAGCCGGGAGGGGTGGTTTAATGGGCTATAGTCTAAATTGCTGGTTGACATGCTGTATGTGTCAGTTGTGTGGTCTGGGCCCTTTTATTTGTTTGTTTGTTCTTCTACTGGTCGTCTAGTACCAGGTCAAATTCGGGGTGATATGGGAGGGGTTCTTGTTCAGAGCAGGGAGGGGGAAAAAAAAAGGGGGGGGGGGGTAGGAGCAGGAGGGGCTCTCAGGTACATTTCCTATGTCAACCCTTATCGCTCTAAAGTTACATACATTGCATTTGTACATTCTTCTGCATTTTGTTGCTTTCCTTTGCTGGTATCACCTGTTAGAGGGGACTTTGGTCTTGGTGAAGGGGGGGGGGTAGGAAAGGAGGGGAGGTGGGGGGGGGAAAGGTCAGAGGGGGGGGAGAGAGAGGGGAGGCGAGGGAGAGAGGGGGGAGGCGAGGGAGAGAGGGGGGGTGGCAAGACTTGGGGGAGGGGGCGGGGAGGGGGGGGGAAGGTGGTGAGGAGGGGAGGGAGGGGGAGGGGGGGGAGGAGGAGGGGAATGGAGGGAGGGGGGAAGGGGGGTGAGTGGTAGTGGTAGGGGGGGAGGGGCGGGGGAAGTAGGGGAAGGGGTGGTGGAGGGGGGTACAATGGGAGGGGGAAGGGGGACAACTTATCTTGGTATTACAGTAAATTTTTATAGTTGCGATTTCTAACATTTCGTCAGTATTGGTCATAGTACCCTTTGTGAAGCATATCTATAGAAATATGGATCCGTTAGTTGCCGCTTTGGCTCTGAGTGGGCTCACATGGGCTCATGTTGTGCCACTTGGTAGCTCGTTGTGGCTGCCTTTCTGTGACCATTGATTTGCTCTTCAGCATTCAACCATTTCATTCTAGGGGGGGAGGGGGGGGAGGAGGGAGGTGGATGGGGGGAGGGGAGGAGAGGAGGGAGGGAGGGGGGTGAGGGGGGGGGGATGGAAGACGCACAGGGAGAGGGGGGAGGGGGTACATCTTATCATATTTTTGTAATACGTTTTTATATTAACATTTTCACATATCACTGTAAAGTTGTTCAGCATAGCTTTGTGGAGCGTTGTCATGGGGATATTGGCCAATTGCTTGCAACCTTGTTTCTGAATGAGCTTGTGGGGCTTACCCACTACGTGCTCGGAGGGGGGGAGGGGTGTGTGGGGGAGGGGGGAAGGGGTCGAGGGGGGATTATGGGGAGGGAGGGGGGGGTATAGGGTGTCGGGTGAGGGGGGGGGGAGATGGCCTTCAGGGTTGGGGGGGTAGGTAGAGAAGGGGAGGGGGGAAGGGGAGTGGGATGCATCTTGTCATAATATAGTTTAGGTTGTCACATCTTTTATATATATATTTTATATATATAGAATATTTTAATAAACGGTATAATGAACAGTTCTCAACTTTGTACAGTGTTCCCAGTCTTTACATATATCTGCCTATGAGTCGGATTTTTGTGAGTCTGCACTTTGCGCTGTATCTGCGCTTAGTGTCCTGACCCAGGCAGGTAAGCGGCCTGCGGGCCTTCTCGCTTTGCGAGGGTAAAAGTACTCACAGTTACCGGATACCTCTGCTCTCTGCCCGGGAGAGGGGGGGATGTAGTGGAGAGTGTGTCGTGAAGGGAGGGTCGCGTGCCGGGTTGTCAGGACCTGCCAGCGCCGCTCCTCTCGTGGCATATCTGGCCTCTCTCCTCCCGGTCCGGGCAGTGCGGGCCCGTGTGGATGGTATGGCGAAAAAAGAAAAGGAAGAGATGTATGCGTCCGCCTCAGCGGGGATCGACTTCTGCGCCCCATCTCCGTTCACAGATTCCTCCGCGGCTGCGGTTCGTCTCCTCCGGTGCTGTTGCTCGCTGTTTCGTCCAGTTCCTTTGTTGGGCTGTGATTGTTGGCGAGGTGAGGTAAAGCACAGGACGTCCGTTGGCTGTTATCTCCCTTTTCTTTGTGGTGCGTCTGCTGGGCTGCTTTTCTGTGGCTTGCGTCCGGGGTTCCCGCTTCTCCGATCTGCAGAATCTGCGGGTGTCACATCCAGGATTGTGTCGCCTCATGGGACAGGAGGGACTTTTAAGGGGAACTTCTTCGGTTGCTGCTCAGGTCAACTGGGTGAGGGAATGAACTTGGAGGTAACTGAGGTAAGTGATTGCTGCGGTTCCTATCTAGGTCGCGGTTGTTTTTGGCCTGCCAGCCTCTCTGATGCTCTGATCTGGGGTTCTTCTGCATGCTGCCCCTGAGAGTGGGGGGGGTCTTGGATCCAGTCGGCAGGGAGGCTTAGGTCCAGGGCTTTTGCGAACCGCGGGATATCCTCCGGGTGTCTGATTGTGAGATATTTACCATTTTTTTGTACTGACAGCTTAAATGGGAAGCCCCATTTGTACTTGATCTTTTTCTCGCGGAGCAGGAAGTTAATGGTTGCATCTCTTTGCGCCGCAGTACTGTGCGCTTTGACAAATCATTATAAATTTGGAGGTGAGAATCCTGGAATTTGATGGTCTCTTTGGTTCTGCATGCCTCCATTATTTGTTCCTTTATTGTGTATCTGTGAATGCGGGCTATTATGTCCCTTGTTCGGTTGGGATCTTCGGAGCGTGGCCCCAGGGCGCGATGGGCTCTATCCATCTCTATGTCCTTTGGTGTGAGGTCGGGGCACATTGAGACAAAAAAGTCCTGGAGATATGACCTGAGCTGACCAGGCAGAACCGCCTCCGGGACGCCCCGGATTCTAATATTCTGGCGCCTGTCGCGATTTTCCTGGTCCTCAAGGCAGTCTCTTAGGCTGTTTACCTCTGCGCCTAGTCGAAATATTTCGTTGGCTGCCTCATCCTGGGATTGCGTGGTTTCGGCCATTTTAAGCTCAAGGGCCGTGGTGCGCTCCGTTAGGCCCGTTATTTCCTGTTTAAGTTCTTTTACCGCGGCCCGCAGGTCATCTTGCAGTGAGGAGTGAAGTTTATTTAGCATTGTGAAGATCATCTCCTGCATAAATGCTCTTGTGAGTACTTCCTCCGGCTGTGGTGGGGTAGCCGTATTGCTCCGTTCGGTTGTTCCCTGCTTGGGCCCATGTGTGCTCGCGGAGCCATCTTGTGATCTTAATGCAGCTTCTGAGCTCTTCTGGGAGGGTGAGAAGTACTTAGCGACTCCTGGGTTGGCTTGGGACTTGGATTTGCTCGCCATTCTTGTTGCTAGGGGTATTAGGGGGATTTGCGGCAGCAATTGTGGATGTTTTTAGGGGGGGAAAAGCGCTTATTCTGCTCTTATTATATCAGGGTCTGTGGAGCTCCTCTTCTACACAGCCTCTCTCATCGGCGTCCTGGACACGCCCCCCTGATTACACTGGTTTTAATGCCAGGAGCTGGAATGGGGATAGTGGTTTGGCTGACCTTTTCAATGCATCTTACTGCAGCTTCCTGTTCCATGGATATCACTGGGAAGTGTTTGGGATTCTCTATAACTGAAGCTTTGTTTTCCCCACGTTGTTTGATTTCACTGGTTTTAATGCCAGGAGCTGGAATGGGGATAGTGGTTTGGCTGACCTTTTCAATGCATCTTACTGCAGCTTCCTGTTCCATGGATATCACTGGGAAGTGTTTGGGATTCTCTATAACTGAAGCTTTTTTTTCCCCACGTTGTTTGATTTCACTGGTTTTAATGTCAGGTCTTGTGTACTCACGTTTTTTAATTAGCCTAATCCTAACATTAATACCGACTCCTTCAATTCCAGAAATACTGCTCTGTTTTTTGACCATCCACATTTTAATACCATCAGTAGGAGGCCACTGAACATGAGAAGCAGAAGTCTGGCTTTGGCTTCCTTGCATTGGTCCAAGCTTATTTCCAAGTGTAATGGATCCTGTGGGTGCCCCTGGACCTGTGGGACCTGCTTTTTTACCCAATGGGTGAAATAATTGAACAGCGTTAATCATTAGGAGGCTTAGGTTGCTGCGATGGGCTTTCAAATTTCCTTGTTTAGAAGGTTCCAATGACTTCTTGCCCTTCCCAAGGACTTCTGAATTCATCCCAGGCTGATTAGCACTTTTTCTTTTTGAGAGCTTTGGGGTTATTATCAGTACCACAAGCCAGCGCTTGCTTAAAACTGAAAAAGCTGGTCTTCACTACCTGCTTGCTATTGCTTTTCTGTTTACGTTTGATCCCCATCTCCTGAGGTGTCTTCCGCTCAGGACTATGAGTAACTGCAGGAGTCTTTGCATTTTTACGTTTGATCCTGATCTCCTGAGTTTTCTTCAGTTTAGGATTAATATGAGTAACAGCAGGTGTCTTTGCATCCATTGAACCTTCATGGCTTTGCAGAATCTTGGAGAGGTTGTTGACAGAAGGATGGAGTGGAGTTGTCCACTCTACTGGGTACATTGATAGGAAGTTGCAGGTTTGAAAGCTGGTGCTGCAGGTTAGAAAGCTGGTGCTGCTGGTTGAAAGGAGCTGGAATGGGGATTGAATGCAGCAGCGGAGGGGCCATGTGCAGGTGGGTAGTGGGTAGTGGGTTTGGGTGTGGTTATTTACACGGGATCCCCCTCTCCCTCCCCACATTTACACTGCACTCACAGAAACACAGGCAGGGAGATTTAACCGACACAATAGAGGGAGGGGGGCTTACACAGATTAGTCAAAGCGGGGAATCTTAGCAGACACAATAGGGGGAGGGTTTTTTACATAGATTACAGTCAAGGCAGGGAAGTTTAATACACACAATAGGGGGAGGGTTTTTTACATAGATTAGTCAATGCAGGGAAGTTTAACACACACAATAGGGGGAGGGGGTCTTACACAGATTACTGTCAAGGCAGGGAGGTTTAACACACACATTAAAAATATGTATTTAATGTATTTATTGTTTATTCTACCTTAACCCTTCATTGCCTTAGCGGCTATCAGCTATGGTAATGAAGCAGCATTTCTGTATTTTTAATAATATTGTGCAGGAGCAGGGGGTCCCCTGAGTATTAATTTCTGGCTCAGGGAACCTCCTGCTCACTGTACAATATTATTAAAAATACAGAAATGCTGCTTCATTACCATAGCACATAGCCGCAAAGGTAAAGAACGATTCTTTATTGATGTGTGTGTTTTATTCATACTGTAGATGTGCAGAGGGTCTCCGGAGCAGAAACGTTTTGGTTTTAGGTCCGGGGACCCCCTGCTCACCGAGATACAGGCCCCTTTAGCGGGTGCCGGTTTCCCTCTGCTTGGTTTACAGGCCGCGGTCGCGTGATCGGGACCTTTAAATGCAGAGGGATACCGGCACCTCATAAAGGGGGCTGTATCTCGGGGAGCAGGGGGTCCCCGGACCTGAAACCAACGCGGTTCAGCTCCGGAGACCCCCTGCACATCTACACTACGAATAAAAATGTATTTTAAATAATTTTTAATGTGCCGATGTTTGCGCAGAGATAGCAGCGGTTCTCTCTCTGCTGCAAACACATCTCGCCAGGGGACGGCCTATAGTATCATCGATGTGCATATACAGTACTGTATGTGTATGTTAGGGGTTATAGGGGTTGTTGTTATACAGTATATACTGTATATATACAATATATACTGCATTACAATTCATGAATTTCTCGGCTCCAAAGACAACAGTTCGCAAACGCCCCCATGCGTTTTTACACGGCATTGCAGTATTGCAGTCAGCGGGAATAAAATGCTTAAATTACAGCCGCGAAAATAACGCAATACACCCCGGGAGAAAACGATACAAAGCCGCACATCACCGGGATATTCCGAAATTCGCGGAGCTAGCCAAGTGAGAATAAAGTTGGTCGCTACTGTA
Organism: Ascaphus truei; assembly: GCF_040206685.1. NCBI lineage: Eukaryota > Metazoa > Chordata > Amphibia > Anura > Ascaphidae > Ascaphus > Ascaphus truei. The sequence continues at coordinate 1,018,579 of NW_027453847.1, read as the reverse complement.
GGTGGTATTGACCAATGGTTTTAAGCCTTCTTTTGGTTAAGGAACCTTATAATTATATTGTGAAATTCTGAGGAACCCTAACCCTCTCTAATAGTACGTCTGAGATCAGATGCATTGTAAGGAACCCCAACCCTCTCTAATAGCACGTCTGAGATTAGATGCTTTGTAAGGAACCCCAACCCTCTCTATTAGTGCATCTGAGATCAGATGCATTGTAAGGAACCCCAACCCTCTCTAATTGTAACGCTTGCGCTCACCACGAACAAGGCGGACCCCTGGTACTGAGGTAGGAAAGTAGAAAATGCGCACCTGCAGCAGTGGAGGCATACCTGGATTGTCAGTGTAGCCGGGTCGGGGTTGGATAGAGAGGGTAGTACAGATACTTGCCGCGGTTGTGGGGAGGAGCCAGTAGAATGGTAGATGTCCGTTGTGCCGAGGTCGAGGGTTGGAGCCGGTGCGTTAGTAGAATGTCCTATAGCCGTGGTCAGGGATGGAGAGATGCAGGTAGTCGAGGGGAAGCCGGGGTCGTTATACAGAGAGGGTCCAAGAGTCTAGCTGGGTCGGTACACGTGAGGTCAAACTGAAAGCAAGAGAGGCTAGGCACAAGGCAAGGCAAAGCAGGAATGTAGGAACACAAGGCTACTATGGTCTATGCTCAGCATTGTGTGACTGAGCAAGCAGAGATTAAATAGGAGGACTGAAGCAATGAGAGTGAGAGGCGGAACAAAGGTTCAGTCTCCGCGGGAGCTGTGATTGGACGCAGAGCGCAGGAGACAGGTGGGCATTGTTATGGGTGTTGTCTCGCAGCTGGGGAGCAGTGCACGATTGTCACGTAAGCGCGCTGCGCGTGAGTGACGCGTGGCGCGTGGCGCGAACGGGGGGTGGGACCATAGAGCTCCATAGAGGTGTTTGAAAACCTCCGTGTGCGCGCGCGTTTTGTTGCCGGTCATTTGATTAGATGAGTTATTAAAAGCAAATTGTGTAGTTGCTGTACCCTCTCCCCAGTTCATTTATTTTTTCGTTCCGGTTGTGCATCGCACATTTTTCACTTTGTACTATCTACCTAGCGAACAGAACACCAAAAGGTGTCCTGCAGCAACCCACAGGAGCAGGATTGAACTGATGAACCCTTTCATAACCGTGAGTCTCCACTTTGTTATTATTGAGGATTCCGTCTATGATATAGGGGACTAGCAAGTCTACAGTTATTGATTTAAGAAGTTAACTAGGTGCCATTCCATGTGAACATTTACAGCTGATTTGTGATAGCTCAATAACAGAGCAGAACCAGCCAGATGCCATCTTTTCTACATGTATATACTGTAAACCCCAAGACTGATCATTTACACCATTTATAAGTGGAGTTGGTAAGGATACCTTTCTATTTATGAGACAAAGGATTGGACATTACTGTAGTGTTTTTGATTTCAACAAACAGGGCCCAAAATCTACTGTTGGGATTGTTTTTTGGAGCCCCAGATTTGGTCTTTGGACTTGTTTTTGTCATAGTTTATAGACTGCTTGTTCACTGGATTGATTGTACTTAATATGTCATACCAAAATATTACACAACATATGAATTTATAGTCACAAATACATTTTGCGAGAGTGTACGCAACAGCTCTACTCTGGGGGCCATGATGTTCACTTTTAAATGTCACATCTTCTTTAATATACACTAATGCAACATAGAGTGCTCCCAGATGGTATCGAATTGGTCTAACTGCATCAATACGAGGCTCCCAACATGTTTCACAGACTCTCTTTAGTGTTAAATTGGGTAAGGATTTTAAAAGAACGATCTACCTGTTGGAGGACCTGGGGAAGAAATTATACAATGGTTGAATTAAGCCAAAAAATTATTAAATGGCACTTATATTGGGTTTGGCCACGTTGTTAACCACCGGGTTCAAATAATGAGAACTACATGGTACATAAAACGCACGTGGATTCATGTTCAATATGTCTTTGAACTCCATTACGCTTTCCCCGTATATTTGCAGCATTGTCATAGCTTTGGCCCTGCATATTTTCTACATTTATATTGAGATCCAATAGTTCTGTTATTATCCGATCACTTAAGAAAAAAAATGGAAGCCATCACATGGTACATCCACCAATCAGATTGGTGGATGTATCATTTGCCGGTCAAATGTGACGTCACAGGCCTTATATAAAGTCTGTCACGTCGTATTTGACCCTAAGAAGCCGTCTGATCAACATCTCCCAGACATGTGAAGAAGAAAAAAAGAACTACCCACCCTCCCCGTGACTTTCTTTCACTCCCCCCATAGCTTTCTTTCATCCCCCCTCCCCATGTCTCTCTTTCATCCCCCCCTTGTCTCTCTATCGCCTCCCTCCCCATGTCTCTCTTTCACCCATCTCCCCCTGTCTCTCTTTCACCCCGCTCCCAATGGCTCTCTTTCATCCCCCTCTCTATGTCTCTTGCACCCCCTCCCCATGTTTCTCTATCACCTCCCCTCTCCATGTCTCTCTTTCACTCCCCCATGTCGCTTATTCACCCCGCCCATGCCTCTTTCACCCCATTCCCGCCCCATGTCTCTCACCCCCTCCCCATGTCTCTCTTTCACCTCCCCTTCCCTCCCCATGTCGCTCTTTCACCCCCCCATTTTCCATGCCTCTTTCACCATCCCCATGTCTGTTTCAACCCCCCTCCCCATGTCTCTTCACCCCCGGCTCCCCATGTCTCTTTCACTCCCTCCCCATGTCTCTTTCACCCCCCCTCCCTAAGACTCTCTTTCACCCCCTCGCCATGTCTCTTTTTCACCCCCTCCACATGTCTCTTTCACCCCCATCCCTTCGCCATGTCTCTCCTTCAACCCCCCTCCCCTCGCCATTTCTCTCACCCCTCCACCTTCCCTCCACATGTCATACACTATCACATACACACACACAAACTCACACTGCACCCAGTCAGAGAATGAGCTGCGCAGCATAACGCCACCTAATGGCTGGAGGAGAAATTGCAGTGACAGACCCTACTTTTCTCTCTGCTCCTGGTAAAATCGGGACATACTGTAGCAGAAGATAGTGGGAGCAGGAGACATTAGATAAAAAAATCTGGACTGTCCCGGGACATCGGTCACCCTATGTCAGTGCCACATTGGTCTGCAGCTATTTCCTCTCTGTCATTGACCAGGTGATTCTGTCTGTGTAACGACAGAGACTGTTGAGGCTTCCTGTGCCGAAGTCCATCTGTTGTTTCAACACCGTGCAAGCAGGAAATGCAGTAGCACCGCAGCATAGCCACCGCTCTGACATTCTGTCATATTGCTAAGGCATCAGAAGCTGTATTGGCCTCTTCTTCAATACTCTGCATACACAGAGTAGCACGTCTACCGGGCGTCTTGCTGCTGAGCCAGAAGGGCTAATATATTGCTTACAATGTCCTTGCAACTGTAGATACAGCCACAACTTAAAAAGCAAAAATGAGATTTACAGTAGTGAAGGTGACCGTCGTAGCTTCTCCCGGCATTGCTGCGGTTAGTTCATGACTTCCGAATGGGACCACGTACAGCGACGTATAAGTGTGGCTACATCTGTATGTAGGAATGACAACGAGAGCCTTAAAAAAAGATACTCTTTGAACATGAAACTGTAGGAGGAATGTCCTCCAAACCAAGTGCATCAAAGTGTGAGATCTGATAGTCATAAGTGAATAAGCAAGCTTAAGCGGACCCTGGGATAGGTAAGTAAGCACAAACAACTAGGAGTGTCTTGATTGCAGAGCTCATTAACAGGTTAACTGCTGCCAATGGTGTAACAAAAACCTAATCTGAACTAACTGGTGGATTTGAACATCAGTGTGAACAGCAGGTCTCTATCAGGCAGCAACCTTAGAGCAAGATATGAATATCCAGTGATATAATGATGTAGTTCTTACTCACATGGGTTTTGTTTGTATGCCGTCCCAGAGGCGTGCATCCAGCTGGTATACAATGCAGACAGGAATCCTCGTGGAAAAAGTGAAGCGCAGCCGGTCCAAGAAGAAAACAATCCGGGGCTAAGTGAATGAGGATAGTGGTTTGGCTGACCTTTTTAATGCATGTCACTGCAGCTTTCCGTTTTATGGATATCACTGGGAAGTGTTTGGGATTCTCTATAACTGAAGCTTTTTTTTCCCACGTTGTTTGATTTCACTGGTTTTAATGTCAGGTCTTGTGTACTCACGTATTTTAATTAGCCTAATCCTAACATTAATACCGACTACTTCAATTCCAGAAATACTGCTCTGTTTTTTGACCATCCACATTTTAATCCCATCAGTAGGAGGCCACTGAACATGAGAAGCAGAAGTCTGGCTTTGGCTTCCTTGCATTGGTCCAAGCTTATTTCCAAGTGTAATGGATCCTGCGGGTGCCCCTGGACCTGTGGGACCTGCTTTTTTACCCAATGGGTGAAATAATTGAACAGCGTTAATCATTAGGAGGCTTAGGTTGCTGCGTTGGGCTTTCAACTTTCCTTGTTTAGTAGGTTCCAATGACTTCTTGCCCTTCCCAAGGACTTCTGAATTCATCCCAGGCTGATTAGCACTTTTACTTTTGAGAGCTTTGGGGTTATTATCAGTACCACAAGCCAGCGCTTGCTTAAAACTGAAAAACTGAAAAACTGAAAAACTGCTGTTCTGTTTACGTTTGATCCCCATCTCCTGAGGTGTCTTCCGCTCAGGACTATGAGTAACTGCAGGAGTCTTTGCATTTTTACGTTTGATCCCGATCTCCTGAGTTTTCTTCAGTTTAGGATTAATATGAGTAACAGCAGGTGTCTTTGCATCCATTGAACCTTCATGGCTTTGCAGCATCTTGGAGAGGCTGTTGACAGAAGGATGGAGTGAAGTTGTCCACTCTGCTGGGTACATTGATAGGAAGCTGCAGGTTAGAAAGCTGGTGCTTCTGGTTGAAAGGAGCTGGAATGGGGATAGTGGTTTTGCTGACCTTTTTAATGCATGTCACTGCAGCTTTCCGTTTTATGGATATCACTGGGAAGTGTTTGGGATTCTCTATAACTGAAGCTCTGTTTTCCCCACTTTGTTTGATTTCACTGGTTTTAATGCCAGGAGCTGGAATGGGGATAGTGGTTTGGCTGAACTTTTCAATGCATCTTACTGCAGCTTCCTGTTCTATGGATATCATTCGGAAGTGTTTGGGATTCTCTATAACTGAAGCTTTGTTTTCCCCACGTTGTTTGATTACACTGGTTTTAATGCCAGGAGCTCGAATGGGGATAGTGGTTTGGCTGACCTTTTCAATGCATCTTACTGCAGCTTCCTGTTCTATGGATATCACTGGGAAGTGTTTGAGATTCTCTATAACTGAAGCTTTGTTTTTCCCACGTTGTTTGATTTCACTGGTTTTAATGCCAGGAGCTGGAATGGGGATAGTGGTTTGGCTGACCTTTTCAATGCATCTTACTGCAGCTTCCTGTTCTATGGATATGACTGGGAAGTGTTTGAGATTCTCTATAACTGAAGCTTTTTTTCCCCACGTTGTTTGATTTCACTGGTTTTAATGTCAGGTATTGTGTACTCACGTATTTTAATTAGCCTAATCCTAACATTAATACCGACTCCTTCAATTCCAGAAATAAATTCCCATACACTTCCACACCGATCTCACAAAAGTGCAATTCCAAAACAGATGGACCACACTCTCAATCCCTGCACATCCTTCCCTTGGACACCTTGCAGTTCTAGCTAGGTCTCTTCTCTTCTGAAATTCTCTTACCGGGAGGCAACTATGCACTGCCATCCAAGCAACGTCTTTTTGGGAATTAATCAATCCCTTGTGTTTCAATTTTTTCCACATTTCCTTTAGCTTGCTTTCAATCAGCCATCCACTGCTTTCAAACTCGTCTCTATCCCTAATCACTTTTTGAATTTTTCTATGGTCCTCCCACAGAGTTTTGTCAACCACCCTCAAATTGAAATCTCTGATAAAACCCTCTATGACCCTGTAAAAAAATGGGGTCACGAAACAGACAGGGCGCCTTAAATCTACTTCACAGGACCCTAGTCTCCTCAGCATCCCCCCGGCAGCGTACCTCAACATGCAAGCCATCTTTGAAAACTTGTTGACTAGCTTTATGCAAAAATGCGCATATTTAGCCCCCAATAGCACTTCGATCCTAGGGAACCCTTGCCCCCCTTTCCCCTTCTCCTTAAAAATAATCCCTCTTCAATTTTTCCACTCTTGACCCCCAAAAAAACATAAACAAAAAACGCGTAATTTTCCTAATCCACTTTGTTGTTGGAGGAAAAACCATCCCCGTGTAAATCAATATTGGTACCAATACCGCCTTTGTAACTAAAATTTTTCCCTCAAACGACAATTTCCTCAATGCCCAAAACTGGATTTTTTTTCTTTATTTTCTCCCCAATCTTTTCCCAATTAACCAATCCACTAAAATCTTCATCAAAAGACACCCCTAACAATTTTAAATGTTCTTCTTCCACAGGGATCCCACAAACATCCAAATTCTGCCATTCTCCAAAAGCCTTGCAGCTACTTTTATTCCAGTTCACTTTGAAACCTGAAGCCTGGCAGAAGGTTTCAATATGAAACTGAGCCCTTCTAAGGGCCACTTGAGTGGTACACACCAACGTCAGGTCGTCCATATAGCCTAATACTTTTACATTTCTACCCCCACTCCCTGGTATTTCCACACCTCTTATTATCTTGACGCCTCTGATGATCTGCAGAAGCGGCTCTAAAGCACATACAAAAGCCAAAGGTGACAGCGGACATCCCTGTCTTACTCCAGACTTTACACTTATCTTGTCTGTCAAAAAAACATTTACCAAAACTCTACTGAATATATCCCTGTACTAAACCTTGACCCAGCTTACAACCTCCACCGGTATCCCATTTTTTTCTAACACCCTGAACAGAAAACAATGTGAAAGTCGGTCAAAAGCCTTCTCAAAATCAATATTAACCAAAACTAACGCTTGTCCCCTTTCCTTACAGTACCAAATCATATCTCTAATTAATATTTGGTTCTCCGTTATCTGCCTTCCCGGTACGCCACACACCTGCTCCTCCTCAACTAATTTATCCAAAACCATTTTTAATCTTACCATTATTACTTTGGCCAAAATTTTATAATCCCAGTTCAGCAGGGTTATGGGACGCCAATTTCTTAGATCTCTTTTGTCCCCTTTTTTAAAGATTAACATAATAATCCCTTCCTTGAAGGAATCTGGTATTTTGCCTTTTTTTATTATTTCCTTGCATAAATTTATCACGTCACCTTCAATTACATACCACATCTGCTCATAAAACTCGTGTGGTAGTCCATCTGTTCCTGGCGTTTTCCCTTTTTTCCCTTTCCTTATTGCTTCCCTTATCTCTTCCTCATTTAAATCTCTCTTCAAGAAATCCTGATCCTCTTTAAGTTTTTTTTTCAATTTTCTCCATTAGATCTTTTTCTATACTGCTGTCTCTTTCCTTCTCCTTGAATAAGTCTGTGTAAAACTCTTCCACCTCTCTTAACACCCCCTCTGTATTCTTCACCTCCCCCCCCCTCTTTGTTTAACACTGGGGATAAAAAGGTTCTCCCTGTATAAGCTTTTTTTTAAAAGAACGGAGTACACCTTTCATTTTTCTCCACAGTTTCTACCCTAGCTGCGTGGATTATTTTCCTACCTTTCCCCTCTATTAAATCTCTAAAAACTTTTTTTTCTTTCCCCAGATCCTCTTCCACATTTACCCCCATTTCTCTTAGCCTATAGAGGAACTGTTTCCTCAAAATTGCCATCCTGTACTCTTCCTCCTGCCTCCTTGCCCTCTCTACACCTTTTTTAACATTTTTTTTTAATTTTCTCCCTTAACCCATTCCCACCATTCAATCACTCCCCCATTCTCCCCCATTTTCCCCTTTAACTTTGCATACATTCGTTCATATTGTATCTTATCCACTCCTCCTCCAGCAATGAAACATTCAATTTCCAGAAACCCTTTCCATGCTTTTCCATTCCCTCCAGTTCTGAAATACATTGTACACATACATGGTCTGACAAACAATTCTTTTGAAACTTCCCATTCCCCCACCTTTATTCCTTTAGAAATGAAAATATGGTCAATCCTTGATTTTACTTTCCCGCACTCACTGAAATACGTAAACTCCCTCTTCCCTTTACCCCAAACTTTGAAGGCGTCCCTTAAACTAAAATCACTCAAAAGTGTTTTCAAAAAAATGCCCGAAGCATCTGGTCTGCTCCTTTCTGCCCCTCCCCCCTCATTCAGTATGCAATTAAAATCCCCCACCACCAGGGTTTGTACTCTCCGTGGCAAAAAAAAATTCAATTTCTCAAACAAATCTCTTCTTTGTTTCTCTTTTGGAGATGCATACATATTAAATAACCTGAACATTTCCCCCCTCCATTCAAACAAAACAAACATTAACCTTCCCGGTTCTATCACCACATGTTTACAGATTTTAAATTCGTGACCCCTAAACAAAATCCCTATCCCACTATTTTTATTCTCCCGGCTCCCAGACCACAGAGATTCTCCCCACACCCAAACCTCTTTTCTTGGTGGGTCTGAAATCCCACATTCTTGCAGGCAAACAATGTCATTTATTTTTTTCGCTACCAAGTCCAGAATCCTAGCCCTCCTAGCCGGGCTTTTCAAACTTCTCACATTAAGTGATGCTAATTTTAGAGTCATTCAGCCCTTAGGAAGAGAGAAAAACACCCCATACCATCATGAAAGTGAAAAAAACCATACTCATCTTAAGTCATCCGTGGGGGAAAGGGGGGTGGTAATCCCTCCTTGTCATTGAACCCGTGCATAAAATTTTCCATTTGGGACTCTTCCAAATACGTTGCACTTTGGCCCCCCGGTGATCCCTGCCCATCCGGCGCACCAGAATAGGGTGGGGGGAACCCTCCCCGGGACTGTACACATTTTCCGAGTACTCCTCCTCTCTGCTGCTGCAAGATGTCTCGCTGGCAGTACCCGGCAGAGCCCCTTCGTGGCACCTCACTTTTGAAGGGGAGCTTCTTTCCTCCTTCTTCTTTCGTTTTCCTCGGCATTCTTCTTTCTCTCCAGCATCCAGTACGTCCATTATTCCTTCCTCCTCCTCCTCTGTTTGGCGCAGCTCCTCCTCCTTATCTGCTACCTCAAGAGTCTCCGCCATGAGAGGCTCCTCTCCTTCTGCCAGCATCACATCAGAGTCTGAATCAGGCAGGTCTGTATCAGGCAAGTTTGTATCAGGCAGGTCTGTATCAGGCAAGTCTGTATCAGGCAGGTCTGTATCAGGCAGGTCTGTATCAGGCAGGTCTGTATCAGGCAAGTCTGTATCAGGCAGGTCCGCCTCCTCTTTCTCCTCCGTTCTGGGCTCCACCCCCTCAGCTTCAGGTGCTCCCCGCCTTGTCTGCTCGTCAGGGACCACACCTAGAACAGCTGGGACAACGGGCGTTTTCTCCATACGCTCACTTCCATGTTTCTTGTCATAAGGAGATTCTGCAGAAGCAAAGCCAGCACTTTGCTCACACACTTCCAATATTCCCACAGCCTGGGCATAAGATCTTTTTTTCATACAGTGTCTGGCCCTCTGTCCCCGCACAAATCGCAACAGGTTGGCTCCTTGCACGCCGCTGTATGGTGGCCCTCTTTTTTGCATTTACGGCACACTGCTATATCCTTTTTTTCACAGATCTCCTGTGTATGCCCAAAGCTAAAACAAAACCTGCAGGATCTCGGCTGGTCTCGGTAAAACAAGAACCCCCGATTCTCACCAATGTTAAAATTCCCTGGAGGGTGCATGACTCCCCCAATTCCATCTGCACTTGTTCTTAACTTGCACCAATACCTGGTTTTACCAGTATAAATGCCAAAAAAGTTATTCAGCCTCTCCCCTCCCTTTACAGATTCGCAATACCTAGCCAGGAACATTTTTACATACTCTGGCGGTGTGTACGGGTTGTACATATGAACAGTTATGGGGATTTCTCCCTTCGCAAAGCACGGCACCAGCTCAATTCCTTGCATGCAGTCCTCACCCTTGTCCATTCTGGCTTTTTCCATACAATTCACGCAATCCACGCTTGTTTCAAGAGTAACATCATAGAAACCTCGCCTCTGGAACTCCTGGATACAGTACACTTGTTCTTTCCTTATTTTTAACGTACCCTCCAATATAGTCAGCCACAGCTCCTCCAGTCTCAGGCCTCTGCGTCCTTCTTTCAGTATGAATCTTATCGTATTCATGATGAATTGCGTCCTATTCTCCATCCTTCTTCTTCTTAAGGTCTTTCACCCAAAAAAATAGATACTTCTCACGGCTCCGCCTCCCGAGCTCTAAGCTTAGGCTTTTTCCAGCGGCGCCCCCTGCAGGCTCATGGCTTAAAACTCCCCTGCCAGGTAAGTATGAGTTGGAATGGCGCTGGGGGGCAACTAGCCCTGTCCCAGGACAAGTGTCACCCTTGTGGAGAGAGCAGCCTGGTCATTGGTGCAGCGGCAGCAGCCAGCAGCGGCAACCACCACAGTAGCTGAGGCCTAGTATCTGAGCAAGCACCTGCAGCAAGGATCCGCTTAGGCAATTCCATGCAAACATTTGTGCAGCAGCAGCAGCAGCAGCAGCAGCGAATATTTGTCAAACAACATAGATCCAAGACATCCCCTCCCTAGAAGAAAAGCCCCTCCCCCGCCCATCCAACAAGCACCCAGAGAAGCCAAGCTTCGCCGCAAGGTACTTCTTATTGGTTTTAAAAGGAAGAAGCAATCACTTTGAACACCGCTCAGCTCTGTCATTTCAGCTGGCAGAGAGACAGACAGACAGGGGGACACCATATTTCTGGGGTGGCTTTCTTCATCTTCCCTACCTGCTGGCACTCTCTTTTTCTGACCTCCACTGACACCTGCTGCTGCTGCTGGTGCTGCTGCTGAAGAGGTGCCCTGTCCTGCTGGCACACTTGTCCCTTTGCCCCTTACCAGCATGGCTGCTTACCTGGCATTTGCATAAATATGTGTAGCAGGCTTCCCCCTAGCTCCCTTACCACCGCGGTAGCCATTACAGGATCGCGCGTGCACAGTAAAGATAGCGCACGCGGTCCCAATGCTACAGAGGTCCTGAGTGGACTACAATTCCCAGCAGCCTCTGGGGATTGCCCTTTCACCCACATCACGTGCAGCCAGCCAGCAAATAGGGTTTTGCAGCTTCTCCTGTGGAGGAAGGATACAATGTTGCGGGGACCACGTTGTCAGTTGGAGCTGGGATCAGGAAGGGGGAGGAAGTGTGTAAGGAGCAAGGCTCTTACACTAGGCCAGGTTACCCCCAGGTCCCAGGTAGGTCCCACTCCCAACTAGGTTAGTGGGTAAGTTCTTAGGGAAGACCCCTTAGATAGGGACCCTGCCCTTAGGTGTGTGTAAGTCTAGTCAGTGGCACAGCTGCCGTGGTGTGTGCTCTGATTAGAATATACCGAGTGGCTTTGTAGTGCAGCCACAGCAGTTATTTGGCTGTGTTAGTGAGAGGCCCCTCATAGGAAGAAGGGGGCTTGCTTTCTAGTCATTCAGTGTGTGTTATATCACCAGTGGCAGTTGCATGTGGTGAGCTGCCAGAGTCTGGGATCAGACAGAAGCTACAGGGAGAGTTCTTCTGCGTGCAGAGACTAGGGTAGAGGCATACCCCAGGGCCCAGTTAGTCCCCTATGACACCAGAGGAAGCTTTATGGTATAGGGTCGGCCTTAGGACAGGGACTCCTTCACCATATTTAGAGAGCAAGAGGATTTCTGTCTGACAGTACCTGACTGTCAGTACAACGTGTATCAGAGACTGTGTTCAAGGTTCATTCCGGCTGGAGATTCTTTTCCCTGTGGAGTCAGCATGTGCATCCATTCCTGCAGAGAGCAGCGCAGCACGCCATGGGATCACTGTGCGGTGTTGCTGAGTCCAATGATTTTCCTGACCAGGACTGGTCAGGGAGGTAGTATACATTAAGTGCACCACCGGGCCCCAACACAGGGAAGCGCTATCCCTCACACACACTTTCTTTACTGTTGTGGACACTCAAGAGACTGAGGGGTGTCAGAGTGATGCACTGTTATTCATATATTCATATATTGTTTGATGTTATGCAAAGAGAGTGAAGTTACAAGTCATGCTCAGTAAATATTGTTTATTCACACGTGTGTATTTACTGTATGGTTGTTCTGGTGAGGGCACACTCCCACCCCGTTAGGATCCCTCATCAGTGGAGGCGCTGCACCGAGTGTAAGTACATACCCCAGGTTCCCCGTGGCAGAAGCTCAGCTCTCCTGGTTGCCAAACAGGTACCGCACTACACTGAGAAGTAGTCAGATACACCTACCCACCCCAATATCACTTAGGGGGGGGAAAGAGGGCTACATTTGGAGGCGCTGCTGAGATCCAGACCAGGGGTGCCCGAATTCAGTATAAATTATGTCGTTCTCATTATCATTGCCATCCTGCCAAGAAGTGTACGAATGGGCATTAAAGGGGCAAGTCCCGCCCTCGCAAACCCTTGCTATAGGACGAGTTCCTGCTGACACTCCCTCCTGTGATATTTGCTTAATATTGGGTCAGTACCCAGGCTTATGGGGTGCAAAAGTCTTAGGCTGCTGCGTAGATGCAGACGGAGTGTGGTGCTCAGTGTTGGTGAGGGCCGAACAAGATTTAATAAGAGAAGGAGGCCCATCCAAAATATTGCTCCATGGAACCCTCACTAAAGTATGGTGTCCTGTTATCTACCCTGAAATGCCAGGAAAACCAGAAGGCTACCCCCCTATCTATGCAGAGAGTCATAGTGTAATTGATGAGACTGTGATTAAAATGGAGGATCCCTCAAGCAGTGAGTCACATCTAAGATGGCGGATCCCTCCAAGTCGGGCGAGCACCAGGACTGTACAAGAAATTGTTGCAGAATATTGTCCGGATCTGGCGTGAAAAACAGAGCCCCGCCCCTGCGCTGTGAGTGGCTCAGCGCAGAGTCAGAACCACTCCTTGAAAGAAGGTGCTCCTCCTCTGGAGTCCACCAGGGGGAGCCAGCACAGTGAGTCTCAATCAGTAACTGCTGTCTCCACTAAGGACAGTACAGGATGCAGCGAACCACATCCGCAGTTGTATGGTGTTTGGCCAGCAGAGGGACTGTATGTGACATTTCTTTTGTGCCCGTGCTTACAGAAAGACCTTAATCTCTCTGGTGGTATGAACTTTGATCCCTATCAGCGACCACAAAGGGTTCAGGTTGTGAAAGTGGAAGGTAAAATGTACGTCAGGTGCCTATGCCTCAAGTGTGATTTTCCAGATGGCGAATTGAGCTGGGGACCCAAGTGTGCCTGCTGCGAGGCACAGTTCCTAAAACCAGTGCTGCTGTGTGCTACAGAACCCGCAGAGGAAGATGCGGCTAACCAACCTACCTCAACTACTGAGGGCCCATGCGCCCTAACCGCGGTTCCAGATTCGGTTCAAATGCCGGAACCACAGATGACAAGTGAAGCTGAGGACAAAGAGCCATTTGCCTCGCCTGCTGTGGGGCCGTGTGCCCTACCACTGCCAGTCTGGCCTACTACGATGGTACCATCGGTCCTAGGCTTGGGATCAGTACCTAATGACGACAAGGGTGAGTTGACTGCCCCAGGTGTGTCGGGTGTGAGCTTCCAGGTGACCGCGGAGCACGGTAGCTCCTTAAGTCTGGCCACCAGGACGATTGGCTCCACTCGGCATCGCGTCCTGACGGAGGTGTCCCCCTTAGAAGACCGCTGTCCAGTGGTGCGAGTGGACCAGTACCCACCGCCTATCGTCCAGGTGAAGAGGAAAGACAGCCCCATCATGATGTCCAGTGCTGCTATCAGTATTACTGTGACTGAAATGAGTGTGAGCCCGTACGCTCCAACCCAAATGGTCCCAGGACCGGGATCCAACGCTCCAGAGTTTAAAGACAGTGAGTGGACTGCCCCAGAAGTGCTGGGGACAGGTCCCAAGACAGTTGAGGTGGGAACTGACAGCATCCCCGAGGACCTGTTTGCCACCATGAATCACCGCAGTGGTAAGGTATCAACCCTGTACCCCCTGCAGGATGTAACAGAGACTTTGAGTACAGAGACATTGCTAATTGCTTGCTTCCCAGTGGAAGCCTCCCAGGTACTTAGGGACAAGGACTGTGCTGTTAGTGATCCAGTGAAATTTGCCTCTGCTAAGCGCGACATGGAGCGTTTCATTCACCATGTGGTGGACCGAGGAAAAGGTCAAGACCTCCTGGCTTACCGCAACCATGCCACAGATGGCCAGGTAAAGGTCTGGCCAAGAGACACTGTGCTATTCCTTCCACCAGGGGGAGGAAGTAGTTCGGAACCAATGACTGTTACCCCAGAGCATAATTTCCAAGAGATTACCCAGGCGGAGGCTCACAAAAGTCAAAGTGAGGTACCCCCACATTATCAGTTAGGGGCACCCCACAATTGGTCTCAGCAAGCAGCTAACACTCAGCTGGCCTCGGTTATCTTATGTGAACTGAACCCTATTGTTTAGAGTCAAGTGTGATAAGTTGTACATATCATGCCCTGCATTTTTATTGTATACACGTATGCTGAGTGACGTCGTTCCCCAAGCGGGGACGTTGGATTTTACACCAGGGGGAGAGTGTAGCACGCTTCCCCCTAGCTCCCTTATCACTGCGGTAGCCATTACAGGAACGCGCATGTGCAGTAAAGATAGCACACACGGTCCCAATGCTACAGAGGTCCTGAGTGGACTACTATTCCCAGCAGCCTCTGGGGATTGCCCTTTCACCCACATCACGTGCAGCCAGCCAGCAAATAGGGTTTTGCAGCTTCTCCTGTGGAGGAAGGATACAATGTTGCGGGGACCACGTTGTCAGTTGGAGCTGGGAGCAGGAAGGGGGAGGAAGTGTGTAAGGAGCAAGGCTCTTACACTAGGCCAGGTTACCCCCAGGTCCCAGGTAGGTCCCACTCCCCACTATGTTAGTGGGTAAGTTCTTAGGGAAGGCCCCTTAGATAGGGACCCTGCCCTTAGGTGTGTGTAAGTCTAGTCAGTGGCACAGCTGCCATGGTGTGTGCTCTGATTAGAATATAAAAAGTGGCTTTGTAGTGCAGCCACAGCAGTTATTTGGCTGTGTTAGTGAGAGGCCCCTCATAGGAAGAAGGGGGGTTGCTTTCTAGTCATTCAGTGTGTGTTATATCACCAGTGGCAGTTGCATGTGGTGAGCTGCCAGAGTCTGGGATCAGACAGAAGCTACAGGGAGAGTTCTTCTGCATGCAGGGACTAGGGTAGAGGTATACCCCAGGGCCCAGTTAGTCCCCTATGACACCAGAGGAAGCTGTATGGTATAGGGTCGGCCTTAGGAGCGGGACTCCTTCACCATATTTAGAGAGCAAGAGGATTTCTGTCTGACAGTACCTGACTGTCAGTACAACGTGTATCAGAGACTGTGTTCAAGGTTCATTCCGGCTGGAGATTCTTTTCCCTGTGGAGTCAGCGTGTGCATCGATTCCTGCAGAGAGCAGCGCAGCACGCCGTGGGATCACTGTGCGGTGTTGCTGAGTCCAAGGATTTTCCTGACCAGGACTGGTCAGGGAGGTAGTTTACATTAAGTGCACCACCGGGCCCCAACACAGGGAAGCGCTATCCCTCACACACACTTTCTTTACTGTTGTGGACACTCAAGAGACTGAGGGGAATGTGATGATGGACATGTGGGTGAGGTAATGGTATGCATTCAGAGTGATGCACTGTTATTCATATATTGTTTGATGTTATGCAAAGAGAGTGTTATTGAAGTTACAAGTCATGCTCAGTAAATACTGTTTATTCACACGGTGTGTATTTACTGTATGGTTGTTCTGGTGAGGGCACACTCCCACCCCGTTGGGATCCCTCATCAGTGGAGGCGCTGCACCGAGTGTAAGTACATACCCCAGGTTCCCCGTGGCGGAAGCTCAGCTCTCCTGGTTGCCAAACAGGTACCGCACCACACTGAGAAGTAGTCAGATACACCTACCCACCCCAATCTCACTTAGGGGGGGAAAAGAGGGCTACACATAGAAGCAAGCTGACACTGTCTGCTGCTCCCTGGATAGAGATAGAGAGATAGATAGATCGTTTTTTTGCAGCGCTCAGCAGATACATTTTTACTGCTGCTGCTGCAACTCATATTATACAGTTCTTGGCCCTTTTTGTTTAGAATGTTTTTTTCATGAATTATATGTGTTTCCGTATTTCCCAATCCACCTGAATTTATTCCTAAATGTCTGCGCAGGTGCCTAATTGTAATTTCTCCCTGTTTGAGATGTTGCTACCTGGCTAGTTGGTGGGTGGGTGCTCCTTTTATGCCACAGTTATTGACCAGGCCCAAAGCCCAAGCAGTGGGAATAGCAGCTTGTCTGAACAAACACCTGTGCTGTGGGTGGTGGTTGTTGTTGTTGATTTCTGTTTCTGTTTTTTCTAACAGTCCAAAAACAGGGGAGAGCGCGCACGCAGTCCCCCACTACCAGAAATTGTGCAGTCGAGTTTCCCGCATGTGGGGAAATCGCAGAGGTCAGCTAGCTCCAAGTGCAATGAGCAAGCCTCACCCTGGGAGAGCCACCTGCAGGATCATTTTTTTTTTTTTTTTTCCTATTAAATGTTTTAATTCATACATATTTATTTACAGAGTTACTTTTCGGAAAATAACAAACCCCCCTTTCATTACAACAACCCATACTGTACATTTTGTTAATACATTTCATATTTCAACATTCAAATACATTTTATAATAAAGAAAAACTCTTTCACCTCATTAACTAGCACCCTATGCAGGGACAAACACCTGTCCTGTTTTCCCTCATCCAACACATTCTCCCTCTTTCCAGCTCGCACACTCCCTATATGCTCTTCCTCCGACGGTCTCCCACCGGAGGGGAGCACCGGCCCCTTCTCTCCGATACTCCACCAAACGGACCCTCGTAGCACATTATTGCTCCTCACAATTACTTTCCCCCCTTTCCGGGAAGCTTTCTTTCTCTCTCCCTTTGGTAAGAGCATATGCCCCCCCCCCCTACACTCTCACCACACTCCCTTTCACTCCCAAAACACCCCTCAATTTCTCAATCTATTAACACATCAACATTTTCACCTCTTTTTTTCCCTCTATATTTTTCTATACATTTTGCACAAACAGTAATACATTTTCCTATCGCTATAAAGAAAACCCAGATAATCTCTCCTCTCCCCACCCTTTTATACATTTTTAACCATTTTATTCCACACTTTGGTTTCCATAATTCTCTTCCTTCATTTTCATCCAACCGCTTCACATCCAACAGATAATATGTATACATTTTGCTCAGAACAACTCTCACACACACGTTCACTCCAATCTCTTCTCTATTAAATATTAACACATTCCTTACATCCCACACCACTTCTTGTATACAGTTTATTATCTTCCACAACACGCTCCTCCTCTCCCCCTCCACCTCACACAACCCATACATCATCATATTGAATTCTAGGGTCCTGATCCCTATCAGCTCTTTTATCAGCTTCCCCAGACACTTCCATACCCTTCTGACAAAGCTACAATTCCAGAACAGATGGACCACATCCTCTACTCCTCCACACCCTTCTCTAGGGCATATTTCTGACTCTGCTAGATGTCTTTTCCTCTGGAATTCCCTTACGGGCAGGCAGCTGTGCACTGCCATCCAAGTCACGTGCTTCTGAGTGTTTGTCAGCCCCTTGTGATTTACATTCTTCCACATTATTTTTAAATGCTTTTCAACCAAACACCCAACACTTTCATACTCATCTCTTTCTATAATCACTCTTGTAATTTTCTTTGATCATCCCATAGTGAGCTTTCTACCCCAACCAAATCAAACTCCCTAATAAATTCCTCTATTACCCTGTAATTTTCTGGTGTCTCAAAACAAAACGGCCTCCTCAGGTCTGTATTACACAACCCTAGTTTCCTCTGCATCCCCCCCGCAGCATATCTCCCCATGCAAGCAGCTTTTGTTTCTTCCCCATTAATCAATTCTATACAAATTTGGGTGTACTTTGCCCCCAAAATCACCTCCATCCTTGGAGCTCCTTTGCCACCTTTCACCTTCTCCTTACATACAATTTGTCTCACCAATTTTTCCTCTTTCTCTACTGTATATTGCTGTCTCTTTCTATTTCCTTAAATAAGTCCCTATAAAACCCCTCAACTTCCCTCAGCACCCCCTCTGTTTCCTTCACCTCCTCCCCCTCTTTATTTAGCACAGGGGTTAAGCTTGCTTTACCAGAATACGCTTTCTTAAAAAAGAAAGAGGTACATTTTTCATTTTTTTCCACTGCTTCCACTCTTGCAGCATGAATGATTTTTCCCCTTTCTCTTCTACTAATTTTCTAACCCCCTTCCTTACTTTCTCTAATTCCTCCCCCACATCTCCCCCCATTTCTCTCAGCCTAAAAAGAAACTGTTGCCTTAATATTGCCCTTCTATATTCCTCCTCCTGCCTTCTTGCTTTTTCCACACCTTTTTTGATGAAAAACTTCTGTGTTTTTTCCTTTACTCACCCCCCCAAATTCCCTCATTCTCGCCTTTAATGTAACATACATACATTCATACTGCTTCCTTACCCGCTCCTCCTCTAGCAAGGACACATTTAGTTTCCAAAAGCCATTCCCATGCCTCTCTATCCCCTCCAGTTCTAATTTGCATTGCACACACACATGGTCTGAGAACAGCACTTTTACCCCTTTCCATTCCTCCACCTTTACACCCTTTGGAATAAAAACATGATCAATCCTTGATTTTACCCCTCCACTCTCACTAACCCATGTAAACTCCTTTTTTCCTTTTCCCCCACACTTTGAACGCATCCCTTAGACTAAAATCATTCAACATATTTTTCAACAGAATCCCTGAAGCATCTGGCTTGCTCCTGTCTTCGTCCCCCCCCCCCTGTCCCCTCATTAAGTATGCAGTTAAAGTCACCAATCACAAGCGTTTGGACTCTCCCTGGCAAAAACATTTTTAAAACTTCAAACAAATTCCTTCTTTGCCTTTCCTCAGGCGAAGCGTAAACATTAAGTAATCTAAACATTTCCCCCTCCACTTAAACAAAACAAACATTAACCTTCCCGGTTCTATCACTTCATATTTACAAATGTTAAACCCCTGTCCCCTAAATAAAATCCCTATCCCACTATTTCTGCTCTCCCTACTGCCAGACCATACAGAATCCCCCCAAACCCGTTCTTCTTTTCTTGGTGGGTCTGTGATCCCACATTCCTGCAAACAAATAATGTCATTTTTTTGCTTAGCCACCAAGTCCAAAATCCTCGCTCTCCTTGCTGGGCTTTTTAAGCTTCTCACAGTAAGTGCGGCTGTTACCAAAGTCATTCAGCTTTTTTGAGAGAACAAAAAACACAAAATATCACCAGGGGAGAACCCCCCCCCCCCCATACTTATCTTATGTCCTGGTTATCCTTGAGGGGGGCTCTCTCCACCTCTTCACTGTACCCCAACACCATGTTATTTGCTAAGCCTTTCACAAAAGATTCGCTTTTCCCCCCTGGAGAAGCCTGCCCATCCGGCGGTCCTGAGTAGGTGGAAGGGCTGGGTGAGAGGCTTCCCACCTGGCTGATCACTTCTTCCCTCTCATCCCTGCTGCTGGCTGATGCCTCGCTCACAGTATCCTCCAGCAGCCCTCCACGGCACCTTGCTTTTGCAGGAGTATGTTTTTCTTCCTTTTCCATCTTTCTTTTCCCCGGGCGCTCTTCTTGCCCTCCTGCAGCCAGCGTATCCATGCTTTCTGCTGAACCTTTTTCCTTCTCCCTTTCCAGGGCCACATCTTCTTTCTGTACATCCTCCATCAATCCTGCTGTAAGAGGCACCTCCCCTTCTGCCTGGCCCTGATCCATGCCTGTATCTGGCAACTCCTCCTCCAGCTCCTCAGCTGCTGATTCTCCCCTCGCTAAGGGCTCATCAGGGGGAACCTCAGCAGCTGGTTCCACGGGCGTTTCCTCCCTGCTTTCAGTTCCATGCATCAGATCATATTCACTCTACTTATTAACCCATTCATCTGCGCGCTCTGCAATTTCCTTTCTTCTTACAGCCTGTGCATATGTCCTCTTCTTAGTACAATTTCTAGCCATGTGCCCTGTTTCCTCACATAAGTCACATTTAGAGGGCTCCTTGCACTCTGCAGCGTAATGACCCTCCTTTCTGCATTTGCGGCAAACTGCTACATTTTATTTATCACAGTTCTCCTGTGTGTGCCCAAACTCAAAGCACTTTCTGCAGTATTGCGGCTGGCTCCGGTAGTACAAATACCCCCGGTTTCCTCCAATGTTAAAGGTCCCTGGGGGGTGCATGACTCCATGAAGTTCCTCCATGAAGACCATACATATCATTAAATGGCTTAGATACATCGATGATGTGCTTTTGGTATGGGATGGCACAGAAAAACTCCTCCAAGAATTTATCCAGCTACTAAATACCAACGAACATAATCTCAAACTTACTTATCAAATAAGTAAAGATAAAGTAGGATTTCTGGATATTACTATCTTTAAATCTGAAAGAGGAGAGATACATACAAGTATATACCGAAAACCGACGGCAACTAATACACTGCTTCTAGCGGAAAGCCACCACCCAAAGCACATCATCGAGAATATTCCCATAGGACAATTTCAATGATTACGTCGAAATTGCTCAACAACAGCTGAATACAAAAAACAAGCTGTAGAGATGAAAAATAGATTTCAAACAAGAACAAAATATAAAAAGCATATTTCAAAGCGCAACAAATGGACAGACCAAAACTTCTAACTAATAAAAGGATTCAAGAAACTGATCACAACATAAGATTTATCAGCACTTTCTCTGACCAATCCTACCAAGTCAAAAAAATCCTTAATAAATATTGGGATATTCTCCTTGAAGATCCAGACCTAAGAATGGTATTAAAAGATCAACCGCAAACAGGCTACAGGAGAGCTAAAAAGCTTAGAGATACTTTGGTACATAGCCACTTTAAAGCACAACCTTTAAAAACATGGATGGGAATAAACCTATAGGGTCTTACCCATGTGCTCGATGTAAAGCATGTAATTTTATGACTAAAATGAAAACCTTCACTAATTCTATGAAATCAAAGACATTTAATATTAAGAACTTTAACTGTCAAACAATGGGAGTGATCTATTTAATTACATGTAAGTGTGGCGAAATGTATGTGGGAAAAACAAAGAGACATCTGAAAACGAGCATTTTGGAACATATGGGAGACATTGGAAATACAAGAGATAAACCAGTAGCCAAACATGTGAATGAAATACATCAGGGAGATATTAAACACTCCCATTTACTGGAAGTGAACATGTGGCACCAGGCCCAAGGGGAGGAGACTGGGATAAACGTCTCCTACAGAGAGAATGTCCATGGATATTCCTATTACAAACACAGAGTCCAGATGGTTTAAACAAAGGTTTTATTTTTTCAGCATACTTATAATAATCACATATCAATTTATTATTTATAACATATAATACATTTTAGAAATCATATTACTTACTAATATCCGATATAGAGATAAATCTATTCGCTTTACATACATCTGTATATGAATTTGCAGTTGTTTCACTTATAGAATTAAGTTATATATTTGCTGAACAAACCTTAGAAATCACTTTAATTAGAATTATATTTTATTTATATATATATATATATATATTTTTAAATTTAATTTTCATATATTTTAGATAGTTATTAAATATATTAATCTAGTCTGGTTCGCATTGACCACTAGGGGCGAATCAAATTAGAGAGTATCACTCCTACACCTATACACATTAACACATGATCCTAAAAAACACATTATTCACATTTTTCACCATAGATAACATCCATTTTGACCCCCATGTATATATCCATATTCTCTAACACCTATCTCCCAGAGAACCTCCGATTTCTGAAAGTATCTCCCCACACCAAGACGTAGCGATCTGAAAGGAAGAAAAGAGAAAAAGCTTTAAAATAATAAACATCAATAAATATCCAGCAAAGTATTCTAAAAAGAAACAACTTCATTATTCGTTTCACTTTTAAACCAGCCCTGATTGGAGAATAGAATGATACACCCCCAGCCATAGAGGGTATAAAAGCCAGGCAACTTGATCGGGAAGTTAGACTCCTCCTTTCTGAAGAAGCGTGTCAATCACGCGAAACGCGTCATGCGTCGAATCTGACGTCACAGAGGGGCGACACCTCAGTCGAAGGAACACGGCCAGTATACTGGTGCTAAGACACCATACCTTCCACACTTCTGGGGAAACTGTATACCATGTCTTAGGCACGGAAAACCCTTAATAATATGCCATCCGCGGTCCGCTGTGACCCTTGAATAGAAGTTGTTTTGGGGATTACCATGTCTATAGGTCCGCCGTGACCTTTTAAGTGTAATCATCTTGGTTATGCACATTCTGGGTCCGCTGAGACCATAAGTGTTTTATATTATACTGCTTAATGAATTCAATTATGTTTAGCCAGACACTTCCACCTATATATATATTATGTGAATGTGTTACTTACCATTCCTCTGGTTCTATTTTGGTCTCTGTGAGACATCAGGATAACATTAGATCACCAAAGGAGATTTAATCAAGGAGACTATATATGTTATATGGCTCTTGAATACATCTGCGGACTTTGACTTTATCATAGGCTAATAGCCATTTAGCCACATATATATTGATCATAAATTAATCTTTATGTTACATATCTATATATATATCTCTATTGCGTGATTTGATACTTTTTATCTAGATGTGTATTTAACCAAGTGCCAACAAGTATTTACAGTATACTGAGCTATTAGAAATTACTATATTGTATCTATTATTATACTGAGCTGTCAGAGTGGATTCAAATTAACAGACACACATATTAATGTGTTTTATAGTCTGAAAATAAATATAGAGTCTCTTACCTCTCTACCCCCATGTGAGAGGACTTTTTAACCCTTTTTTGATCACTATATTTTTCAGTCACCTTATAATTTTTTGATGTAATAAAACTTTTTTATTTTTTGGTTGTAATAGTCTGTACCGATTTAAGAGCTCATATGGCGGAAAGAAAAAAAGCACATTTGTTTTGCATAAATGATATAATAGAGAGTGCAACAAGAGGAATCTTCTTTTATCCCTCTTGGATAAAAATTTGTGTGTGCTCGTAAACTATCCTCATGCCCCCTATTGTTATGAAAATACCTAACTATCTACATTTTACAAAAGGATGAGCAGTTAAAATATATTATTTGGCCTTCAATACCGAGTGAACATTGCAGAATTAAAATGGGGTTTAGCTGGGATTGCAAAACATACAGCTGATCATACTAGCAGAATTTCTAATGCAGAATCCCCTACTCAGGCCTTATGAATTGATGAGCTAAAAAGGGCAAAATGCTCAACTTGCGATGAAAGTTGACAATCTGGACAGCTCCAGACAGAACAACAGTCCCATTGTGGGAATTACACGTTCCTATGTATCTACAACTCTTCCAAAACCACCGAAGTCGGAGGAAAACCGTTTACTTGTAAAAAACGAAAGGGCGCATAGAATTGGCCTAGAAAGGATTCACCTCTACAAAAGTCCACGATCCAGATCATTTTTGGCGAAAGTTCTACATTTTCCAGATAAAGTGGCGATACTACAGGTCTATAGAAAATTAAGAGACCAGCGCACTAGGAGAATACTTTTCTCCTTTTTCAAGGTTTTTCAGCAGATTGGAGCAAAAAGCTTAGAGAATTTACCTCCGTTTGCTCCGCATTGGTTAGGAAGGAATCACAGTTTCCTGAGGGTACCCGGCTATTCTCTAAGGATCTGCTGAAGAGGGCGCTCTATCAGCTGAGCCGCCATAGGAAGCACAATGTCTTGTTGAAGATGAGGTGCCTGAGGGAGAATATTAAAGTACCTGAATGAAGATTCCTGAATAACTACGTGATGAAGACAGGCTGCTAGAAAATAAATAAATAAAATATGCAGAGGAAAGACTGACTTAAAATGAAAATGCTATCATTTTGCTATATATTACTTTTCTTAAAGAATGCATTGTATAGGCATACCCCGGTTTAAGGACACCCACTTTAAGTACACTCGCGAGTAAGGACATATCGCCAAATGGGCAAACGGCAGCTCACGCATGCGCCAGTCAGAACGTCATGAACAGCAATATCGGCTCCCTACCAGTACCGAAGCAGTGCTCAAGCGGGGAGACTATAGCCTGTTACAAATGCGTTATTTACATCAGTTATGCACGTATATGACGATTGCAGTACAGTACATGCATCGATAAGTGGAAAAAAGGTAGTGCTTCAGTTTAAGTACATTTTCGCATAACATACATGCTCCGATCCCATTGCGTACGTTAATGCGGGGTATGCCTGTATAATCTAAATGTATTTCTATGTTCATTAGGTTCCTGTTCCTCAGTACAAATGGTGTACTGAGGTATGTTTCGTCACCCCCATCATTTGGTTTGCCCCCTTGCTGTGATTTACATGAGTAGAATAACATTCTTAAATGTGGGAGGAACCAATTCTCCTGCCAAGAGACACCAAATTCTCTCATCTGGAAAGATTGGGCCCAGATATAGGAGACTATTCTGGTAGCTCCGAAGTGTGACAAACCTCTTCTAAAGTGCACTTTAGAAGTGGATTGGCATGCTTTGCTTTTCTGTAATCCCTAATCACATGCCCAAACCCTGTCTAAACGGCTACTTTAGAAGCAGTTTCACTCTTGCTCTGATAATCCGATCGGTTTGTTAAAAAAAAGCCTCCAACTCACATTTTTTTGCGCACAACTGCTATTCTCGTAGCTCCGTTATGCAAATCCCTTCTAAAAACGTGGATATTTTTTAACACCACCTAAATCAGGGGTGCGCAAACTGGGGGGGTGCAAGATTTTGTAGGGGGGGGGGCGCAGGGTGAAGCATGGTGGTAATAGATGCAGGTTGGGGGAGATAATGGAGGCGGGAAAAAAATTGCAGTCAGTATATGATCTCATACTACTATGCTGATTTATTTAAAACAAAGCTATAATATTTGTCATGTTTTAGGCTGCGGTCCCAGTGACTGCCAGAGCGCACGCCTCGGCGTGCACTGTGCGCACAAACACCGGCCCCCCAGTCACTCAGGGCCGAGTACATGCGTCGGCGCACACTCAGCAGCCGCGCTGTACTGCAAGATTCCACACACTCAAATGAGGGCGAACCAGCCGCGTGAGGTCATGGCCACGCCCCCGCAAAAACCCGAAACACGCCCCCTCCCGTCGCAACCTCACCCCACCAGAGGAGGAGCGTCCTACCCGGGCACTGAACCCGAGGTCCGGCTGGACTAACACGGTTCTGTATGTTGATATATGTTCTTTATGTTTTTCCCTAGTGTTTTCTTCCCTCCCTACCCCTGGTCTTCACGGCGAAGAAAAGAAGGAATCCCTCCATCATCGACGGAGACGCACATCCCACCACACAGCAATATCCCTAGGTAGGCACGAGATCTGCTATTTACACAGGCACCCACCCCACACAAGTACATGGCGGTAACATTCCTATCGCAGAATGTTAAGGGATTCAATAGCCCGAATAAAAGGAAGGTGGCCTTCTCCGAATTCAAACGGCGAAGAGCTGATGTTATCTTCTTACAGGAGACTCATTTTAGTGTCCAAAACACCCCGAAATTTTTAGACAAGCATTATAGACAGGTATTTGTGTCCGCTGCCAAAGAAAAGAAAAAAGGAGTAGCAATTTGTTTCCACAACAGGGCCCCTTTTCAAGTGGAGAAAATCAAACGGGATCCTGGAGGGAGGTACATTGTATTAGTGGGCCTATTAAAACAGACCAGACTGACACTGGCGAGCGTATATGCCCCGGGCACAGGGGAACCTAGATTCTTTGAAGAGTTTTTTCAGACACTTCAGCGCTTTGCTGAGGGTCACGTTGTGCTTGCAGGGGACTTTAACAAAGTCATGGACCCTAGGATAGACCGCTCCCCATTGTCTCAGAGTCAGAGAAGAGAGGGCAATGTGCCAATGCTAAAAGGACTAAAACAGATGGGCCTAATAGATATATGGAGAGAACAACATCAAGGAGACCGAGGATACACATTTTATTCCCACCCCCACGACCGTTACAGCAGGATTGATCACTTCTTTGTGTCTGGTAGAATGGTCCCACAGATATCCGACACCCACATACATGACATAACATGGTCGGATCATGCGTCTATAGAGCTGAGATGCGCGCAAATTAATCCGCCTAGGTCGGGAGCAAATTGGAGGCTAAACGAATCGCTGATTAAAATCCCTGAAATCGCAAAACAAGTCAAGGGGGAAATATCACAGTATTTCCAAACCAATCTTGGGTCAGTGAAATCCCACACAACATTGTGGGAGGCCCACAAGGCCTCGATGAGAGGGATATTGATTGGCATAGCAGCTAGGAAAAAGAAACAGAAAGAGGCCAAAATGACCCAGCTTTATCAGAGGTTGCACGAGCTCTCTATACTACATAACCGATCAGGTAGAGAGGAAACATTAAAGGAGTTGAAGGATGTTAGGATTGAGCTCAACCTCCTCCTTACATCCCGGGCTGAGAAAGACCTGAGTTGGACACAGAGGAAGTTCTTTGAGAAAGCTAATAAGCCGGACACAATGCTAGCCACCAGACTCCGAAACAGACAGCCAAATTTTAATATTCACACTATTAGGACGGCAGAGGGGAAGATCTCGTCAAATCCCAAAATTATTGTAGACGAGTTTAAAAAGTTCTACGCGCAGCTATATAATGGGGAGAAGGTGGTCCACAATGCCAGGACAAGCAGTAAACTGCGGAAATTCCTGGCAGGCGCAGAATTACCACAACTGGACAACTTAGAGCGAGAGGCACTTCAGGGCGACTTCACAGGGGAAGAACTGTTGACAGTGGTCAAGGGTTTAAAACCCTCTAAAGCCCCAGGCCCAGACGGGTTCTCAAATTTATACTATAAAAAATTTATTGGAGTGCTCGCTCCACATATGCTTCGGTTATTTAATGGAGTGTTAGCTGGAGAGTCCTTCTCTGAACAGATGCTCCAGGCGTCGATCTCCTTGATTCATAAAGGGGACAAGGACCCCACAAATTGTCAAAGCTATCGGCCTATATCATTAATAAATACAGATGTTAAAATCTACTCCAAATTGCTGGCCAATCGTTTGAATGTCATCCTGCCGAGGCTTATCTATCCCGACCAAGTTGGCTTCATCACAAACAGACAGGCGGCCGACAACACTAGACGGATTGTGGATATAATTGATTTCGTGGAAGCCAACGGGGTCCGGAGCGTGGTTTTAAGCTTAGATGCAGAGAAGGCCTTCGACAGGATTGACTGGCCATACCTGGAGTCCACGCTTGGAGCGTTTGGATTTGGAGGCAAGTTCCAGAGGGCAATAAAAGCGCTGTACAATGCGCCTGCAGCTCGGGTGGTTCACCAAGGGTTTCCCTCAGAGCTGTTTCCAATTAAAAGTGGTACGAGACAAGGATGCCCGCTATCACCCTTGTTGTTCACCTTATGCATTGAACCACTAGCAGCCCAAATTCGTAACAACAAAGATATCACTGGAGTACAAATACACTCACAAGAACACAAAGTGGCTTTGTACGCAGACGATATTATTCTAACCCTGACGAAGCCGCTAATCTCGCTACCTAACCTGTTCGGGCTTCTAGAACAATTTAACCAGATCTCGGGGTTCAAGATTAATCAGACAAAATCAGAGGCCCTAAGTCTTAATGTTCCCCGAGAGATGGAGAAGCTGATTGAACTCAACTTTGAGTTTAAGTGGAGGCCCTCCTCCATAAGATACCTAGGGGTGTATATCACAAAAAAGATAGGCTCCCTATATCAAGCAAATTACCCCAGTCTATTGAAAACTCTAAAAAAGGAATTACAAGACTGGGCAGCATATGGTATCTCATGGTTAGGACGGATCTATAGCGTCAAGATGAACATCCTCCCCCGGATTTTATACCTGTTTCAGACTCTCCCGATACCCGTGGTTCGGGCAGATATCATGGGACTCCAAAAAGCGATTTCGAAATTTATTTGGAAGGGGAAAAAACCACGGATAAATGCCAAAATGATGCAGCAGTCAAAGGAGGGGGGGGGGTCTAGCTGTCCCGAGCATTATGTCCTATTACAAAGCGGCACAATTGTGCCAAATTACGCAGTGGCATGGGGACCCGGAGCTTAGGCGGTGGGTGGCACTAGAAAAGGAGATGTGTGCCCCTCTGGAGCTCGGGGACCTAATCTGGTACCCGAGGAAACGGGTAAAGGACATAAACAAAACACTATCCTCTGTGCTCAACTCGCTCTCGGTCTGGGAAGCATCTAAAAGTAGTCGCTCGCTGACCTCCAAACATACGCTCATGGCCCCCTTATTTGGCAATCCGGATTTTGCTCCCGGTCTAGCGAACAAGAGTTTCCCATTGTGGCGCAAATTGGGGTTGAGGAGATTGAAGGATCTGGAGGGTAGAAACACAATTAAATCTTTCGAGCTTTTAAAGTCAGAAACGGACATCCCCAACACAGAATTCATTAGATACCTCCAGGTCCGGGCATTTTACAACGCACATCCGGTGAGACCACCGCTAACAAAGTTTGAACAGCTCTGCGTGAGAGGAACAAACACGCGGGGACTAATTTCTGCCTTGTACAGAGACGTGGTCGGTGCTGACAAACCAGATACAGACAAACCCAGATTTATGGCCCAGTGGGAGTCGGATCTACAGTGCACATTAGAGGACGAGGACTGGACAGAGATTTTCAGAGCGGCAGCGAGTAGCTCCATCTGCACGACCTTGAAGGAGAACTCATATAAGGTAATGTTGCGCTGGTATCTCACCCCAGTTAGATTAGCTAAATTCGTCCCAGGCTCTTCCCCGCTCTGCCCTAGGCAGTGCGGGGAACGGGGGGACTTGGTGCACATGCTGTGGTCCTGCCCGAAAATAGTACCGATTTGGACTCAGATTGGCTACAGAGGCTCTTTTTAGGCCTCCAAATTACGCTTGACCCATGGGTGTTCCTACTAAGCAAACCCACAGATGAGGTTTCGCGCTCAGGGAACAGATTAATAGCACATTTTGCAACAGCTATGAGGTGCGAGACCGCAGCATTATGGAACCAAAACGCAATCCCATCACTAGCAAAGATCAGGAATAGAATTTGGTTCATATGCCGAATGGAAAAATTAACGAGCCTAATCAATGACTCCGGCGACAAATTCCAAAAAGTCTGGCTGCCCTGGTTGGCACAGACGGACATCCAGGGGGTGAACGATACCACAATATGGCTATAATTTAAAGGAAGTGAGTTCTCCTATGAGGGGTGCCTGGGAGTGTGACGAGCCGGACGGCATGGACATAGGGATCCCACAGGTAGCAATAATGTGGCAGAGGCAGTAAAACTCCAGCCGAGTAGGTGGTGCCGTACCACTGCAGTGGCAGTCCGCCACGAGCGTCGGATGGAAGGACAAAGGATGAAGATTCATCGCCTATCCCCCCCTCCCCTTCTTCTCCCCCCCCCCCCCCTCTCCCAACCCTTCCCCTCCCCCACTCTCCGGTGTAGTCATGTCCGAGTGTCTGTGGTGTCTTGTCGTTTCCCCATCACGTCGTCTGTTTAGTGTTGTATGTCCCACAAAGGGAGTTTATTTGTGTGCATACTGCAAAAGTTGACATTATGTTTATTTCTCCAATGTATGTATACAAAAACCAATAAAAAAAGAATGTTTAAAAAAAAAAAAAAATTATGTGATTTGGATTACATCAGACACGGGGGCCCAACTAATATCACGGAGGAAATCGGGGGCTCGTTGTAAAAAGTTTGCTCACCCCTGACATAAAGAGGGGCGAAATTGGTATTGCGAGTTACACCCGCTTTCTGAAAGTATAAAAGAGATCGATCAACATGCAAACCACAGAAAGACATAAAATATGGACACGGGAATTAGATATGCTGCTACAAGATAACTGATTACACAGGCTGAATCCAGCGCAAGGTACTCTCAGTGGTATGTGAAAAAAAGGAACACAGCATACAATAGTGCAGACGTACTAGAAGCAAAGATCTTATATAAATCCAACTTCCAAATGCCTACCCATGGGGTAGGTGAAATCAAGCGTGTCTCAGATAAATCCGGTATATGGTAGGAGATGCTGGTAGATTTAGGTGGGACGTTCCATGGGTATAAAAGAGAAAAGAGATGTGCACGGTGCAGATCAATTTATATTAAAAAGACATAAGCAGTGAGCTACAGGCAGCTCGCATGCTCCCAGTAAGGTAAAAGCAGTTTGACCACTTGGGTCCTGTAGTGGCGGCGCTGCGTTCAGTCCCTCAGGCAGGAAGATGTTAACCGTCTTCTCTCTGTCTTTCTGGCTCCACGGCGCTTCCGGGTTGTGCACACAGGCTGCGTCCGACGGCAGGGGCACAGACAGGAGAGAGCTCTGCGGTTCAGCAGCAGGGGACTCACAACGAACGGCGTATACCCCACAGCAGGCAGGAAAAGGACCACCCTACGCATTTCACTTGACCCAGGTGTGAGCTTCCTCAGGGTTGTATTGATCAATACACTCACAGCTGTTTCTCTCATGAGTATAGTTCGTAGATTAAGATTTAGGAAACAAGAACTTAAATTAGCCGTATATGCTGGTGACCCACTGTACTAGTCTTCTGTTCAAATTTCGTTGATAGTGCAAGAATTGACTAAGTTTCAGTCTCTTGGGATACAAAATACTTTTCTCTAAATTCAACATTATCTGGCTGAACAGGGAACACGACAATCCCCAAAATATAATTTTGACAATTTAAATCCATATCAGTGCTTTCATTTAAATGGTCTCTTTCCCAAAGCGTATTTATTTATTACAACTGTTACCTCTACTTTTAAGATAAAAAGACATTCCCAGGATTAGCAAGAGATTCCCCAATTTTATTTGGAATAATAAAAAACATAAAATTAGCATATTTACGTTACAAATGATTCAAGAGGATGGTTTAAACGCACACTTCAAACTCCTCCTCATTAACTAGATACAGTATTGCAGAGATTGGATTATTGAATAATCAGAATTTTTCAAATCTTGAAATGGAAAGTCAATTAATCGGCCTGTATTATATCAGATCAGCTGGTAGGTCCCATATTTGAACAGCTTAAAGCCCCATTTCAATGACCTAATAACAATGTTTTTTATAAGTCCAATGCTATGTAAACTCGTTGCTTAAATCTGCAGACCAATCAATATCCTACACTGGCGACACATTTAATTGCACTGCGGCCAGATCCGCAAGCCGGGAGATTTCCCGGCTTGCTAGTGGCCGCCCCTCGGCGTGCCGCGCGTCATAGACGCGCGGTCACGCGTCTTCGGGAGCGTGCGCCCCCTGCACGCACGTCCAGGGGCTCCCCGAGGGAGCCCTGGTGTCCCGCGATCGCGGGACAGCGGCAGGGGGTTCCGGGGGACCCGGCGGACCCGGCAGCGGTAGGGAGAGCGCCCCGATCGGAGGGCGCTCTTCCGCTGCTTCGGCGCGCGCCCGTCACACTCGGGCGCGCGCCAGGCTACTGCTGCGGCACAGAACGGGCAAATGCTCGAATAAACTGTGCCGCAGCAGTATGTGTATTTTTTTTTAAATAAATCAGTTATGTACAGTAGAGGCAACTCTTATTCGAACAAAAACCAGTGGCAATTCCCCAAAAAACCCAGGAAACACCCAGGTACATTCTGAATACATGCCTTAAACTTTCCTTAAACTAGCCCCAGCATTTCTGCATTGATTAATGGCCTATCAGATTAACAGCGGGGGGTCCCTGGCAGTCCCATTCAAACTGAATTGGACTCCCAGGGATCCCTGCTGTGTTAATCCTATGGGTCGTTAGTCAATGCAGAAATGCCTTAAACGTGCCTCAAACTAGCCCAGAACATACCCAGCACATACCCAGAATGTAACCCGGCTAGTTTACAGCAAATGTTAGAATAAACGTTGCCTCTACTGTACTATGAGAAAATACTTGTAGTATTTTAAAAAAAAAACAACAACTCTGAATGACATTTGTAATGTAGTATAATGTAACAACCCTTTTTTGTTTCTATAGCAACCATTTACAAAGTCACACTGACTGCAGAATTCTCCTCTGCAGTTATTTAGTGAGCCCCCGAGCCGAATCTACGCGATCGATCGCAGGAGAACAGATCGATCGGCAACTTATCTAATTACTTATCATTGTGTGGATTGTATTGATGCACATATTACATATTTTTTTTTGAAACGGCAGCTTGGACTGCTGCTTTAAAATGAACTCACAATTGTTTATGACTAATCCATTGGAATCTAATATGAAAGCTTCATTGCAACTTGGTTTCACACCTAAAGTGACTATTTCTATTCCTTTAGTGGAACTACAAACTAACCCGCGTTGGATACCCTTATTGAGTAAATGGCAAGTGGATTTTCCTGACCTGATCTGGAAATCCCAATTCCTGGCTTTCCAAGTGTTCAATCTCTTAATTTGACAGAGCTGCTGTTCAAATGAATGTAACCGTACATTTCTAGCGCCAAGACAGTTACATAAATTCAACCACCACGTTTAGGTTAAATGTATGAAATGTTGTTCTGAAGATGGTAACATTGCCCATTGTACATGGTATTGTTGAAGGAAAATGAAAACAATTCTGCGTGAATAAAACGTTACATCTTAAACTCCCTTCTAAGTACGAAGCAATACGTTTTGGCTATTTAGATGATTGGAAGAAAACGGTTTATTAAACTACCACAAGAAGCAGGTACAGGGTGGTTGCTTTGCCAGCGCGCACATCCATTCTGGTGCCTTATGTACAGCAAGAGCAGAAGGCTCCAGACACTTGGACTTTCTGATGTCCTATGATGTCTACTCACACACTAGGATGACCACCTTGCTTAATTAAGATGACCACCTTGCTTAATATTTCTGGATCCCATTAGGTTTAGGTACAAACCACACTGAGCTCTAAAGAAAAGAATTCCTACAAAACCTTCCGCATGGACCGAGTGTTATTCATTAGATGGTAAAATACTCCTTAGCAGCGAGTCTCAATCATTAGGCTGCGTCCATAGAAGGACAAGCCGTGCTGAGCCGTGCGGACGCTCCGCGCGGAGCCCCAGCATCCTCAATGAGGACGTCTTTAGAGGGCGCTCACGCGAGTGTCCGCAGGCGTGCTGACAAGTTGGATTTTTCAGCCGAAAGCCAAGCTGTTTTTCAGCGCACTGTCGGCTAAAAACATCCAATCGGCGCGAAGCAGCGTCAACGTCATGGCGCCGTGATGTTGACGTCATTGCGTCGCGGGTGATTGGCCCAGCGACGTCACTGCCCCGCCTCCCACCACCTCCCCCCGCCTCCCGATCGCCGACGCTGGCTCGCCTGCATGTGCATGAAATCTCACAGCTTCAGCAGGCGAGCCTCAGCGTCAGCGCGCCTCAGCACTGCTCCCCCCCTCTATGGCCCCAGCCTTAGAAGTATCACTGACGTAAGGCAGCCTGACA